>NC_079512.1:39815911-39889525 GCF_000801105.2 Raphanus sativus
TTTGTATGGACAGGTAGAAACGGTTTATGATTATGATGAATACTGCCATTATGCAGCTGGACTAGTGGGTTTAGGTTTGTCGAAACTCTTGCTCGCTTCAGGATTAGAAATACTGACTCCAGACTGGAAGCAGATTTCCAATTCTACAGGTTTATTTCTCCAAGTATGTATCATATGATCATCACAAATATGACATGTTTTGAGATTATTCTGTTACAAAATTTTGGTTAAAAGAAACTGTCTATATCTTATTTGCTAGAAAACAAACATTATCAAAGATTACCTTGAAGACGTTAATGAGATACCTAAACCACGCATGTTTTGGCCTCGTGAGATTTGGGGAAAATATGTTAACAAGCTCGAGGTTCATACATCTCACTCTCAAGCTCTCATCTAGAGATATCATGTTAAAATCTTATAAAAACACAATGTGACTTTTCTTTTATTTTGTGGATTCTTACAATGCAGGAGTTAAAAAATGAGGAGAACTCAACAAAAGCAGTGCAGTGCTTGAATGAAATGGTCACTAATGCATTGATTCATGTTGAAGATTGCTTGAAATCTATGGCTGGATTGCGTGATCCTGCAATATTTAAGTCTTGTGCAATCCCACAGGTTGGAGAAAATAAAATTTGACACATATATATTCTTTAGCGTTGACAGTCTAATTATAATATGTTTACCTTTTGCTTTAAAACATCTATAGTTGAGATGTTTGTATATTATTTTCTTCTCCGCATTGATTGTTAGATTGTGGCGATTGGAACACTTGCATTGTGCTATAACAATGTACAAGTATTTAGAGGCGTCGTGAAACTCAGGCGAGGTAAGATTTTTTCCTGAAAAAATATCTCAAGTATGGTTTTGCAATCTTTAAAACACATTTTCATCAACTAAGTCGTAAGGCTTAACTAGAATCGAAAGCTGATCATTAGTTTGTGAGTCAACTAATAGCTGAGTTATGTTACATACATTTGCCATGTGAAAACTGATTTATTTACAAAAGATTTGTGTATGTTGTTTAGGTCTAATTGCCAAAGTGATTGATCGCACAAAGACAATGGATGATGTCTATGGTGCATTCTATGATTTTTCTCACATGCTAAAGACAAAGGTACATTGTCCTGTGAAATTTGATCTTGTTCTCAAATGTACTTAGTATATCTCGTGTTTATGTTGGTATTTGGAATATGAAAGTGCTAGTTTTTGCATATTGCCATATTTTAATAGGTGGACAAGAACGATCCAAATGCCATGAAAACGCTTCAACGACTGGAAACTATCGAGAAAGTCTGCAGAGAAAATGGAGACCTTCACAAGAGGTGACCTCTTTTTCTTCTTTTTATTTGAAGTTCTAATGAATCTTATCTTTTTTTATTTTTTTCTGGTCAGAAAATCTTACGTTAACGGCGAAACTCAATCAATGGCTCTCTTTGTAAGTTAATATATTAATCATGTTTTCATCAAAATATATAATTACTTATAGCGTAGTTTTTTTACTAATCATCCTTTCTATATTGGCAGATTCTAATGCTTGTGCCTCTACTGGCCATACTAGTCTTTGTGTATCTACAAGACCTCTCGAAGATTTTATAAAACTTCACGTAACGTATCTTTTTCTTGTGGTCCTTTTACAACGCTTAGTTTTGCTCTGTTTCCATGAGACTCTGTAATTTACTTACTGCCTTCTTTTTCATGTTTTATCGCATCCGTAGTTTGAAAGAAACGTACATTTCTTCAAGTATGTTGATGTTAAGAATGATATTAATGTACAAACACCAAATTCCAACGTTGATTGTAGTGATCATTTGCGTAAATTGAACAAACACGGATATGAACTTAGAGAAAAAAGAATCACAATGCCAAAGTAATTAGAAAAAAAAAGTAACAGACAAAATCCAAAAAGGAAGTGTATTCACATATGAATATAAATTGAGATTAGGCATTAACATCAAATGCAAAAGACAAGATCCAAATCCAATATCGAAATAAATACATAAAATTGAACTCTCCTTCAGGTGGCATCACTATCAAATTCAAAAAATCACAGAAACCTGCATCAGCTCTTTATCATCTCATAAACATGGACTTCTGTTTTGCCCGGTGAATCTTTTCTCTCTTTCATTTTTTTCTTTCTAAAGAACACACACATCTCTTCTACAGAAGCAAACCAGCAAAGGGAACCACAACGCTTTACCATTCCAATTTTCTCAGAAGACTTCAGAGACTTTGCTAGCAAGAACTCGTTCCCTTCTTTCAATGTACTCATAAGGAAACCAACCGGCTTTGCCTTTGCATTCACCTTCCGCCCATCCGCTACCAGTAACCTGACAATGATCAACCACACAAATTTGTTATCATACATACATACATACAGTTAATCTTGAAAAAACTATATCGATTATATATGATATTGTTGGTTTACTGTCAAACCTTTCTAACAACAACGTATTCACCAGCTGTTAAGCTCAGCTCGACATCTGTCACACCGTGATATGGGAACAAGACCTGAAAATGTTTTATTAAAGACGTTACAATACGTTACAACAGAAACATTTTATAGAAACAGTTTATAAACATCTGATTTATAAACTTCGAACAACCAGTATAAGCAGGAAGGTATCAGTTATTTGTGAGAGACTAGAGAGAAAAAAAGTAATAGATAAAACTGAAGGCTGAGTACCATACCTCTCCTAAGAAGTAACCCATGCTATCTGTTGACGTGTCATGCATATGAGATGCAAACACTCCATTTGCTTCCTCATATGATGGAGGTGGCGGCATATTGTATGAAGGTGGCTGCATATTGTCTGCACTTGAGGGAGTAGTGGGGGCTTCAATACGTTGCCTCTCAGATACCATCTGTACGTTCACACAATGTTCAGTTTCGCCCCTAGTATGAATTGAGTATTCCACAAGAATACTATCACTATGACAGGAAGTTGAAAGCTGTAAAACTAATGAACACCAACCTCTCCTTCCAGCTGATCAAGTATTTGGAGGACTCTTTGATGGTAGGCACGTTCGGATTCAACCTTGAGATAAGAAGTACATATGGATGGGCAAGCTAAGCAAAGTTAAACCTAAAAAAACGGAGCTTTTGACTAATCACACTACCATTGATATAAGTCGTTCAAGAGTCAATTTTTGTTGTTGATCCTCAACGGAAGATAAAGCAGAAGCGGCTTCCTTCCCCAATGTTGTCATATTTGATTTTAGGTCTTGAAGTTTTGCTTCAGCAGATTCCAGTTTCGTCAAGATGTCAGGATGGCCGTTAGACTCTCTCGCCTTCGCTTGGCGTCTGGCAACTTCTGTAGCCTGTTTACATTTAAAGCGGGTGCATGAGTAAAAGTTCTACAATATATGGGCATGGCTAGTTCTAGAAAGACAATCAAAATGCTTCATGGTACCTGAGCTTCAGCTTCTTGGCGAATTCTATCATAACGTTGTGCAAGATGTCTAGCATCCTCCAGCGGAGCTCCCATGACCATTGCCCGTAATGGCTCAGCAACCTAAACGTTTCAGGTAAACATTCCAGAATTGAGGTGTGACTATAGTAGCTAAATTGCAATTACGAAAGAAGGAAGTAAACATCAGGAACTAAATCAACTTTAAGGATCATCCATAGATACAAGATGTGACCAAAGAATAGCAGATAAATCATAATAATTCCAACAAATGGCAGTCATTCCACTACTGATGGTAGGAAAGTAATTCTTTATATAACATGCAACGATGCAAAATATTTTGACTTGAAAGGTACTAAAGCGTAGCATTTTTGAGTGGAAGATGAGAAAGACAAACCTGTGTACCCAGAGCCTTCAACATATTTCCACGCTCTTTCTCCATCTGTGCACGAGCACGGCCATAGCTCAGTGCAGCCTTAGTCAAGACGTTACCATTTGTACACGTGTTCTCTGAACCATATTTCCTGCTATCCTCAGACAGTTTCGTCCCTGAGGAACAATAAGTGGAAAATGAAAGCGATTGCATGTGAGCAAACTCACATCTAACATAAGAACATACTGTACGTCAACACTCAAGAAGGCAACAAATCACCTATTTCAACTTGTTTGGACCCGGTGACAATATAACCTTCAACCCCACGAACAATATCTCTTTGGTAATGCTGAAAATCAAAATGAAGGCATGAGTACGAACTGATAGTTTTGCACAAAACTTGAGATTTTCAAAAGGAAGAAAAAAAGGAACCTTGGCAGCACGGGTGGAAATGTAAAGCTTCTCTAGTTTCTGATGCTGATGAAGTTCAGCATTATCGGACAAACCAGAGCCATGTCCTCCTCCTCCAAATTGCTTGAACACAGCCTTTTAACCCATTAATTAGAGTAATTCCACAAAGAAAACTAAGTCAGAGCACTCGCAAGTACCAGAAACTTAATTTTATTGATTTGATTACAATCCCAATCGTACAGTGAATCAAAGTATCAAATCGAATAAAAGCACACACTCAGATCCAATTTTGCTCATTAAGTCAAAACTCTATTGATCCCCCCCAAAAAAGTTAGCTCCTTTCGTCATCACAGTATTGATTTGATTCAAGAAGTTTGTACAGAACATAAATATAAGGAAGGGGATCTAAAGCAAAATGGGTAAAAGCGAGAGTTTTTGACCTGCTGCTGTCTCGAGACTTGTTCCCTCAGCCTGCTCGCTTGTTTTCTTATTGCATCCATCGCCTCAAATCTGTGATTTCACAGCTCTTTTTTTTTTTTGGCAATTTCTCTTTCTCCTTCCACCTTTCGACTTCTCTTCGATTACGAAAGAGATTCGATCTCGTCAAATCGCGTTGGCCTCCCACCAAGAATTTTTCTCTGCTTTCGAATTTTTTTCAATTTCCTACTACTTAAAAAAAAACAAAGAGTCTCTAGATGAGACGGAAGTTTCGAAAAGTTTGTATACTGGACTATATAAGCCCATTGGGCCTGAAAATCAAATCCAGTAGCTTTAAAAAAAATTTAAAAAAGCGAGGGGAAACAAATCTGGGCCGTGCTAAACCCTAGCTATATATTAAGGAGAAGCTTACTGTAATTAGGGTTTTCACTATCTCAGTTGTGGAAGCCGCTTCTTCTTCATCTTTGCTTGCTCGGTGGTCGTCGGCACCTTCTGAAGATCCCTAACCATGGCTGTCGGGTATGCTCCTATACTCTCTCTTAACCTAGATCACTCTTTTAGATTCTGTATCTGAATCTCTCTCATTCTGTAGGAAGAACAAGAGGATCTCCAAGGGTCGTAAAGGAGGCAAGAAGAAGATGTAAGTAAACATTTATAAACGTTTTCATTTTTAAATCTGTATGTTTGAGTTAATGTTGATGATATGATGATGATGGCAGTGTTGATCCTTTCTCCAAGAAGGATTGGTACGATATCAAGGCCCCTTCTAACTTCAAAATCAGAAATGTTGGCAAGACTCTTGTTTCAAGGACTCAGGGTACCAAGGTAGTTAATTGATTAGGGTTCACTCACTTCTGGTAGAGAAAGGAATTTAGCTTTTGGTTGGTTTCATTAATTTAAAGTATATGTGTATGTGATTTTCAGATTGCCTCTGAGGGATTGAAACACAGGGTTTTTGAGGTATCTCTTCCTGATCTCCAAAATGATGAGGACCACTCTTACAGGAAGATCCGTCTCAGAGCTGAAGATGTCCAGGGCAGGAATGTCTTGACCCAATTCTGGGTATGTTCAATGACTCTTTTTTCTTGTAATTAGACTTTTGGTTTTGCCAGTAGTTGACAAATGTAAAAACAAATTGTTGTTAGGGTATGGACTTCACCACCGGATAAGCTGAGATCCTTGGTGAAGAAGTGGCAGACATTGATTGAAGCCCATGTCGATGTGAAGACCACTGACAGTTACACCTTGAGGTTGTTCTGCATTGGTTTCACCAAGAGGCGTGCAAACCAGGTCAAGCGTACTTGTTATGCTCAATCCAGCCAAATCCGCCAGGTTATAATTATATAAACATATTTTTAAAAACAAGTCTGTGATGAGATTTGACATGTTCTTTTTATTGTTGGATCGTTGTAGATCCGCAGGAAGATGAGTGAAATCATGGTGAAGGAGGCTTCATCTTGCGACCTTAAGGAGCTTGTGGCCAAATTCATCCCCGAGTCCATTGGAAGAGATATTGAGAAGGCCACACAAAGCATCTACCCTTTGCAGAACGTTTTCATCCGTAAAGTCAAGATCCTCAAGGCTCCCAAATTTGACCTCGGCAAGCTCATGGAGGTAAGATTTGAAATGTCAATCATTGTTGTATTGGTCCCGGTCTTACTGTTGAATCTGACTTTGTTTTGTTCCCTTTTCTTGTTAGGTGCATGGTGACTACACGGCAGAGGATGTTGGTGTGAAGGTAGACAGGCCAGCAGATGAAACTATAGCTGAAGAGCCAACTGAAATCATCGGAGCTTAGAGGATTATAGATTTGTTTCCTTTTCGTTTTTTTTTTTAATCTAATGTTTGTCGCCATTGTTATAGAGGTTTTGTTAGGAGAACTCTAGTTCAGTGGTGACAGGTTTTGAACTCTTTTTTTCTCTCTCTTATTGGTACTCTTCCTGTTTAGCATATTTCACCTTCTTTATTGTCTCAAGTTGTATTCTTCAATCCAATTTTCTCAAATTCTATTTAACAAGAAATGCAACTTCAATTCGTGGTACACTTGCAGATTTAACATTCCTCCTGGATTGGATATGATTAACCTAACAGAAATACTTATATATAGTGATATTATATATGCTTGTTGCTTCAACATAAGAAAACAAAGATCAATAATTCGAGAATTTGCATTGGTTATACACACATGTTTTTCCTTGATGCAGAACAAAGAAAATGAAAAAAGGCTAGTGATGAATGATGCAAAAAGAGTGGATGAGTAAGAGGAAACTATGACACGTTCTCCTTTTGCCCCCATCTCCTACTCGTCACTCCTCACCTTACCAGCCTGTTTCTTCTTTTCGTATTGGTATTATTATACGTTTTTTTCACTTATTTTACAAAAAAAACTTTAATCAGCCAAAAAGAATGGTATACACTAGCTTTCGAAATTTTAAAAAAAGTTAAAGATGCATGAATTTGTATAAAGAAGTATACAAATATAAGTATAACACCACCAACGAAGGTTGGCCAAAATAAAATCAGTTCCAAACTAAGTGATCGTAACGACTAGTTCATAATACCAACCCCTACTCTTGAAGGTTGGGGATGTAAAGTCTAAAGTGGTATATTTAGTTCCATACTTCCATTATGATTCTAAAGATATAATGGGACGATCCTTCCATATTTTTGTTATATCTAAGCAGAAGGGTTTGGTCTACTTTGTATGAATTCAGAGCTAGAATCTAATTACATAAACGAAAGAGTCTATAAAACATAGAATATTACATATGAAACAAAAAGATTCCACATTAGGACTCTTCAGTTTAAAAACAGTAAGCTAGCTAATTAAAAATATATATTTGGTGAAGATTATAATAATTCGATTTAGTAAACATAAACTAAAAAGGAAAGACTGTATAATTAGAAGAAAAATACTTTATATTGATAGGTATTTTTGTTATACAACATTATATTTAAAGGATTTGGCTATAGTGGTCGCTTTGATGAACTCCACTCCAAGGGTGGTGTGCATCTTCTCCATTCCTATCACTACCAAAATCCACACTCTTCTTCTTCTTTTTATGTAGTGATTTAAGAACTTTTTTTGTTGTTGTTGAAAAGAAACTTTATCTTAAGCCCCCTTTAAAAAAACTTTATCTTAAGTTTTGTTTGGTTGAACTTTTGTTTGTGCTGTTTTTGGGTTGTGAGGAAGTGTTTGGATTGAATTTTTTATGAAATTTTGTTTTCTTTGGTTCAAATTTATATTTTAATACATTAAGAAAAAACGAAATAGCATTTCAACCGTTTAATAGTAACCAGCATTTCGCAAGAAGATATGGTCAACTCTTTTGAAAGGATCAAGCTAAATTACCAATGATATAATAACACTTCAGAAGAATTTTTAAAATAGCATATTATAAAAATCAAGAAATCAATCAAAAGTGTATTGAATAATGTTAAACGGACCTGACTTATCAATTTTTGACGAAAGATAAGCCCAGGCCAAGCATCCACGTGAGGTTGACAAAATAACTAATTATTATAGCAGCAAATGATCTTACTTTTAGAAATAGTAAAACCAATTATTTATAGGATTCTATTTTAATAATTATCTTTAATAATTTTTACTCAAATATACACAAAATATTCAATTATAACATGTCCCGTATACAAATGAAAATACAGAGCCTAAAAAAAACCAAATACAATACTAAGGATATCTCTATTGGAAGCTCAAACTCCAAGTTCTCACAGTTTTCAAAAAGAGAAAAACATTAAAATAATCGTGGAGTCCAATAAATGTATAAACCTGTTTCTCCAAATTCATCTGTGTGAATATATATCTTAACTATTTCGTGGGTCCCACGATATGTGGCGGCCCACAGTTGGTTAGATTATAAATTTTTTTTTTTTTGAAAAAAGATCAAATAGTAAAAAAAAATTATAATAAAAATTGTCTTGTAAACCTCCCCTGTGGAGTTCACTAATAGAGATGGTCTAACACTACCTTGGGAATAGCTTTACAGATAAAACCAAGTTATGGATATGGGAAGTAGTTTGATGAATGGAGCCCAGAGTGTGACGTTAATGTTCAGACGTTAATGTTCAGTCTTGGTGCTGGTTTGTTTAGTCTACGGTCATGTGCTAAATAGTGTAAATACTATAGAAATAAAAACGATGGCTCCATGAATGATTTTATTTATTAAATGGATTAGACTTAACCCTGATTTCGAAGAAAAAAGGACCCATTGATTCCCAAACTCCAATCTTAAGAATCATACATGAAAAAAGATTTTGTAATATTCCTATAGACCATTAAGAAAAAGAAAAAAAGAGCTTTAACTTTTGGAATTGGAAGCACATCACACACACAAAACACAAAGTCTCTGTTTCACCTTTTAACCCATTCAAGGATTTTCCTTTAATTTCAGTGCCCCCCTCTTACTTTACTCATTTACTTATCTATCTTCTCTCCTCTGTTTCTTCGCCTTCTCTCAGCTTTTCATCTTTATCAGGTAAAGAATTATGATAAGCATATCCCTTCACATACCTCTCTCTCTCTTTCTAATTTTTTGAAAAAGTTTGCATGCGCAGACGGTTTTGTGTATAATAAAGCTTAGCTTTCTTTAGCTACTTTATTTCGCTTGTATATGTTATATGTATGATTCATGGTTGTTGTAATTGTGAGAACAAAGACGTGTTGAAACTTTAAAAGATTTTATATGTATGTGTGTATGAAAGAAAGAGTGAATGGAGCTGTGGACAGAAGCTAGAGCCCTAAAGGCAAGTCTAAGAGGAGAAGCTATCAAACATCAAGTGGTTGTGTCTGAGGAACTAAGCCGAACTTCTTCTGCTGAAGATTTCTCTGTTGAGTGTTTCCTCGATTTCTCAGAAGAAGTTCAAGAAGAAGAAGAAGAACTTGTCTCTGTTTCTTCATCACACGAAGAACAAGAACAAGATTGTTGTATCTTTAGTTCACAACCTTGCATCTTTGACCAACTTCCTGCTTTGCCGGTAACTTTAATATATTTCTTATAATAATTAAAGCAAATTTAGTTGAATTTTTATTTATTATTTTCTGATTCTTTTAGGTTGAAGATGTGGAAGAGCTTGAATGGGTATCTCGTGTTGTTGATGATTGTTCATCACAAGAAGTCTCACTTCTCTTAACACAAACCCACAACACCAAACCAAGCTTCTCATCTCGAATTCCGGTTAAACCAAGAACCAAACGGCCTCGGAACAGCTTAACCGGCGACAGGGTCTGGCCAGTCGTTTCAACTAACCAACATGCAGCAGGAGAGCAGCAGTGGAAGAAGAAGAAGAAGAAACAAGAACTAGCAGTTGTGTTTCAACGAAGATGCAGCCATTGTGGGACAAACACCACACCTCAGTGGAGAACCGGTCCGGTCGGTCCAAAAACCTTATGTAACGCCTGTGGAGTTCGCTTCAAGTCAGGTAGGCTATGTCCCGAATACAGACCGGCGGATAGTCCGACGTTCTCTAATGAGATTCACTCAAACCTTCATAGGAAGGTTCTGGAATTGAGAAAGAGTAAAGAGTTGGTTGAAGGAACAGGTGAAGCTATTACTAAATCAGACCAAGTCAAATTCGGCAGCCAAGTGGTAGAGAAGACTTAGGTAAAATGTAAACCTACTTTTTTAGCATTATCTCTAGTGTTGTGTAAGTGTAATTTAACAACGTGCTTCATTACATTAGAAGCTGTTTTGGAATTAGTCTATAAAAAACGGGTTCTCTATAAAACAAGATTATGTAATTTTTTAATGATGCGAGAGACCACCACCACTACTACTTAGAATGATTTTGGTCCATTTGAAGTGGTATAGACTTTTACAAGCATACAAATGTTTAATTTTAGAATGGTGACAACATGATTAACCACAGCATAATAGCATGCACATATGACATATCATATACTGAATTTAATCTTGTAGCTTCAAGTTATTACTTTATATAATCTGCTACATAGAAACTTACAATAGAAGGACCACAGTTTTCCATGCATGGACCCTTTGGTCGGTAGTTTCAAAAAGATTTTATTTCATAAACAAAATATCAAGAGAAGAGTAGCTTTATCGCGTGCTGTCTCTGTCTGATCTTCCCCAAGCGTATCCATTACTCAAGAACTTGTCTCTGAATCATGTTTTGCTCGGTTTCTCCAAGAGAACTTTTCATACAGCACGTGATCTGCCTTTGCAAACACTCTTGATACTTCGTCCCTAAAACTAGTTCAACAACAAAAGATGGTATGAAGCGCAGACTAAAACAAATTAAGAAAAATCAAAGTATCCACGAGAAACGCAAGTCTCTCATAATCTAAATGGCCTCAGAATATTTGGTAGTTTTTGGTTCCTATTAGCTACAGATAAGTACACAGCCAACAGTCCGTTGTAGTCTAGCTGGTCAGGATACTCGGCTCTCACCCGAGAGACCCGGGTTCGAGTCCCGGCAACGGAGCTTTTTTTATCATCGTATGGGATTAGGCCCAATCTATTAAACAACATTCCACCCAATCATCCGATGCTGTTCTTCAAGTCCTTTACCTATGGGCCTAACTTTTTTCCAATAACAGGCTCATCTAAGACTTTCTCATCTGTCCCTCTAATCCGTCCAGAAGGTTAGAGGAAGAAGAAGAAAGAGAGTGTAAGTGAGACTCGAAATCAAAATCGGGAATCAGAAAACAAAAAAAAAAAAAATGAGCGGAGTATCCTCGGCGGCGTATTTCGCGCGGCGAGCGGCGCAGAAGGAGAGGGTTCGAATCCTCTATCGACGTGCTCTCAAGGATACTCTCAATTGGGCTGTCCATCGCCACATTTTCTACCGCGACGTAAGTATTTTTTTCCCCGGCCTCAGATCTCCTCCGGTGGCTATTCTCGTTTCACCGATCTCGCCATTTTGTTTTTTTTTGTTTTGTTCATTGATCTTCGTTCCCTTTACAGGCTTCTGATCTTCGCGAGAAGTTCAATGCAAACCAAGATGTGGTATTGATCTTCTACAACATTGGTTTTTGTGAATTTACGTTTTGATTATGTTGTTTTGTCTCTGTTTCTCATTGTTTATCCATTGATATATGGTAACGTAGGAAGATGTTGACAGAATCGACAAACTGATTGCTCATGGTGAAGCAGAGTACGACAAGTGGCGACACCCTGATCCTTATATCGGTATATATCATCTTTAAACCAATTATTGATTTGATGGGACGATTCACTTCTTGAGTTGGAATTTAAATGACCCCCATGATTTCTTTTTGTAGTTCCATGGGCACCTGGTGGCTCAAAGTTCTGTAGAAACCCCACTCCTCCTGCTGGGGTAATCTCGTCACTTTTTATGATCTCACTTTCTCTCATTCACAAGTTCTCTGATCTTTTTTGTGTGGGCTGATGCAGATTGAGATTGTGTACAACTACGGTCAAGAAGACAACCCATGAACCCTTAGTTTCTCATACCCATCACTAAAGTAAGTTGGATCATTTTCTCTGATGCCCAGCGGAACTACTAAGTTGTTAACTTTCAATGGTGTTTGTTTATCTATTGCAGATTTGAAGCATATGTTTCAGAAGATTTATCAAAGACTTTCAAGGTTGAGACTTTGAGGAACCAATTGTAGTTTTTAAAGATGTTTCGTTCTAGTATGACACTCTTGTTTCCAACTTGGTTTATATTTCCGGCTGCTCTTTAGCTTCCAACCATGTGTATCATGGATGTTCCAATTATGAAAAAACAAATCATGCTAAGTTTTGTTTTTACATTTGGCTTTTTTTTTTTCATATTGAAAAACGTGGGCTTAAACTGAACGGAACTCTCATACATTGTTTATTTGTTTTGTCTCCTCTTTTGACAAATAGCTGACTAATTTGATCTTCTAAAGTGGACCAAAATAGATGAGATATTTGTAAATTATTCCTAAATATTTATAATTTTTTTCGGATATCAGATATTTTTATTTTTGCCAAGCAAATCAAATCGAAAAATCAAATATCTGTAAACTACAAAACAAACCACAAATAATTTATTGAAAAAAAATTAAAAACCTTGCACAAATACAACTAAGGATCACGTCGTATCATTATTCCGATAATTTATTGAATAAACTTAAAATGATAACTGAACTGCAAATACAAACCACATCAAAGCCGTCATGATTGCAGTAGTAAAAGCCAAGGTTATTGATCGCAGCTGAAAGAGAGTAGTTACTCAATGATGCCCTCCTCGGTCGCGAGATACGGCATGTTGTGGAACGAACGGTCAAGACAAGCAGCCACATTCTTGTACTCATTCTCATCTTCGTCTTCTTGGCCACCTCCTTTGGTATGCATCACTTCCTCTGCTCTGTGCTTTAGTGTCTGAATCATTAGCTCAGGCTCATGCTGCACTGCTCGAAGAACATCAGAAGAGGATTGGCCAGGCACGGCTCTGGTTACAACAAAGCTATGTGGTCCATCGCTCTGAGAGACACGGACAACGCTTGGCCCACCAAACAGATTATGAACTCCACCCATAGACTCTTCATAGGCCCCTCCAAGGAATATACCCAATAAGTACCTTCCCCCACCTCCATAGCTGTCTATCTCATGCAACGGCAAGCTAGACTCGCCGCCTATGAACTTAACGATCTTCCCATCACTGTCACAAGTTAAATCAGACAAGATCCCACGAGCCCCAGGCTTTTCATCAAGCCTATGGATAGGAACTATAGGGAACAGCTGTCCCACCGTCCCCCAGTGGTCAGGAGTCGAAGTGAAAATCGATAGGTTGATGTTGTAAGTCTGAACCGCATCAGACCCGCCTATAGCCTTCAAAACCCATTCGCATAACCCATCAATAGAACCTAACTGCTCGATGCTCAAAACACCATCTTTGAAACCTTCAACACATCTCTGTTTCAGCTGTTCCACGTAAAGTAGAGACTTTTCTTGGTCTCCACGCATCACAGCTGCGTATAGATCCTCCTCACCTTCGAGCAGGAACTGAATATCAACAGCAGCACTCGGTTGATGAGCCGTTGGTTTAACTGACGAGGCAGCTTCAAAGATCAGCACAGAATGATGAGAAACTGTTGCTCTTCCACTTTCACTGCATATCACCGGATGTTTCACCGATCTCCGGTCACACACATACCTGCAAAATATTATCATTTTTACTTATTTAATTATTTACAATAAATATTAAAAATTTATTATTATGTAAATTAATTTATTGATAGAAAATTTTACCGAATATGATTTATTTGGTATCTATATATCTATCTATACTATTATTTGAAAAATGATTTTAATGATTTGTCATTTTCTCCATATTTTTGGTAATTTTGTTTATTTATCATATTCTTAATAGTTTTGAATGATGAATTTAAATTTATACTAATCAATTTGAAGTAAATAATAGTATACTAAGAGAAAGTAATCACAATGATATCAATAGTGATTTGGATTTAGGAATAGTATATTTTGTATCACAATGATCCCTTATATATTATTTGAAAAACATTATAACATTTTATCTACAACACATGTCATCAGTTCATCACTAAAATATATTTTATAGTCATTAGAAAATTAAATTAGTCAATGAAAACATATATCATACTTCTTTAAATTAACCATAAAATTAATTCTATTGCATAATAAATGATTTGAATAATAAAGTTTTGATAACAATTATGCATCCTATCTTATTTTTATTTAATTTTATATTATGAAAATAAATTAGAAAATTATATTAACCATATAATAAATTTTAGTTCTTTCCTAAATATGTTATACTTTTTTAAAAAAAATCTACAAAATTACTAAAACTATTAAAAGTCACACATCAATTTTTTGTGACTAATAATTTAATAATTTTGCTATAACAAAATACAAATAATCATAAAACCATATGAATAAAAAATCTCATTAATATATATTCAAATTAAAAGTATATATCTATTTAGTATTATTTTAATTAAACTATATATCATACATCATATGAAATATATAAATATTTTAATTTCAAAATTTGTAAAAAAAGCATTGAAAAATTAATATTTGAATTACAAAATTTGCATTGAATTTTTAAAATGATTAAATATTATTAAAATTATTAAAAATCTCACATTGGAAATTTTATTATCAATGATTTATATTTTTATAAAAATATATAAATGATCATAAAACTATAACAAGAAGCTTCATTAAATAAATAGTCATGTTAAAGTATACTATATATCTATATTAGTATCATTCAACTTTAATGATATACTATATATTATATATATATGTGATTGTGTAGATTTATTTACCATAAAATAATTATAAATAAATAAAAGTAACTGTTTTAATTCATGTGGTGCCCCAATTTAGTTATATACATAACAGTTATAATGTATATTTATTAATTTATTATTTATAATAGGTAAAAGAACACAAAATAATTAATAGTATATTAAAATAATCTGTACATACAATTAATGCTTATCATACGAAAAGCATGAGTCTTAACCAAAAAACAATTATAAAAAACAATAAGAGACAAAAATTAAACAAAAAGGAAAATATACTCAAAGATTTATTTGCATTGCAATTAGTTGATTTTAGTTTTAAGAATATTAGTAGTAATAATTCAGTTTCAAGTTATAACAATTCTTTAAAAAAAATGTATCTTATCAAAATATTATATAAAAGAATATTTTGTAAACATGCCTTTAAATTTTATGTAGAATAATCTGCCCTAAGCGAATGTTTGACTTTGCTTACCTGATGGAAGATACAACAGCTTCAGCATACTCCTCGAGTGTATAAGTAACAGATTGATCAGCTTGTCCAGACTTAGACCCATCATAGTCAATCCCCAAACCACCACCAACATCAATAACTCTCATATGTGCACCAAGACGCACAAGCTCACAGTAAATAAGAGCAGCTTCGGAGACACCATCAGAGAGCAACGAAGTCGATGGAATCATTGAGCCAATGTGAAAATGCAAGAGCTGGAGGCAGTCAAGCATACCAGACTCCCTAAGCTTCGTCACGACACGAACAATCTGACTACTAGTCAATCCGAACTTGCCATTTTCACCTGAGTTTGACCCGTAATGATTAGTTTGTTTGGTTCTAAGCTTAGCTCTTAACCCAATGACAGGCCTCACGTTCATCTTCTGGCTAAGGTCGATAACCAGGTCAAGCTCATGTTCTTGCTCGAGCACAATCACAGTGTTGAACGCAAGCTTTCTCCCGAGGAGAGCCAAAGAAACATATTCACTATCTTTGAATCCGTTGCAGACAAGAAAGGCATCAGGGTTACCTTTACACAAGCAACTCATAGCGAGTAGGATCTCCGGCTTAGAACCAGCTTCCAAACCAAACCGGAAAGAAGAACCGAAATTCACGATATCCTCCACGATGAACCGGTCCTGGTTGCATTTAACCGGATAAACACCTTGGTAATGAGAACCGTACCCCTGGCTCTTAACCGCGGAATCAAACGCAGACTGAAGACACTCGAGCCTGTTCTTCAACACGTCAGGGAACCGTACGATGAGAGGGAACTGCAACCCCAGACCACCGGAGGGTTTGGGATCCGTCGCGTTCTTAACGACTTCGAGAAGATCGATGTCTTGGTGAGGAAGCGTGTCGGAGCCATGAGGACGGACGGAGATGTTACCGGAAGAGTTGGCGGTGAAGTAAGGAGCTCCCCAACAGTCGATGCGGTAGAGAGAGGCGGAGAGAGAGGGATTCCAACGGGAAGAGATGTCGGAGAAGGTGGAAGTTGGTGAGGTCGGGATAAACACGTCAGCGGCGGTGGGGAGAGAGCTATCGCCGGAAAAAACGTAACCAGTATCGACGCAAGCTATAGCAGGCATCTTATGTGAAGTTTCTCGGGAAAATGAAAAGAAACGGAGACGGAAAGGAGGGAGCTTTAACGGAATTGAAGAAGAGAAGATTGAGGTTGATGAAGGGAGATTACACTCTATTGTGTTTATAACTTTATATACAGGGAGGGAAAAACAAGCAGACAAAACAGAAGATGTTTATGTCTCACGCGAGTTGGATTTGGGACGTGGGGCCTATTTGTGATATTTCCTTCCTTTCTTATCTATATTAAAAGTTTATAACCAAAGATTATATATGACCAAGTAGTAGGGGTGGCAGTTCTGGTTGTTTCGGTCCATTTGGAAGAAAATTCTCTCGAATAGTTTTTTTTTGAATTTGTCACAAAATAGCATTCAAAAAATAAAATGACCAAAATAGTTTTTTTTCGTTTTGAAAATTTTAATATTTTTTTTATTTTTTTAAATTTGAAACCCATACCAAAATCTACCTCTTAACTTTAAACCTTAAGCCTAGATTAGTTAATCAAAAATAGTATAAATGCATATTTTATCTTTTAATAAAACCTATTTTGATCATTTTTGCTCTATGAATGTTATTTTTGTGAAGATAAACTAAAAAGAGTCATCGAAGGGAATTTCTATTTTTTGGGTCGAGTTGGGGTATTTAGAATCTAAAAAGACAAGAAATACGTAAAATTCCATCAAATTTAATTAAAACATGTCAAGTATATCTAAAATATTACAAAATAACTTAAATAAACTATTAAAATAAAATATTTTTAAAATTTATATTTAAAACTTCCTATTACTTGAAAATGTTACAAAAATAATAACAAATATTGTTAACAAAAAATATCTCAACTAAATCATAAAATAAAATTATAGAAAATTGAACACTACAAAACATAGTTTTGGATATTCATGTTTTTAATTCGGTTATGAACTGGTTCTTATCGGATCAGATCTATTTGGATCGATTCTTTTTGGTCCGGGTCTATTCAGATCAGTTCTTTTCGGTCCGGTTCTTTCGGGTAGAAGAATTTTGGATCCAATAGGTACTTATAAAATTTTGGATCGGTTCCGGTTCAAGTATTTTTTGGTCGGTTCCGGTTCTTTCGGGTTCAGATTAAAATGTCCATGCCTAAGTTTTCGGTTTATTGGGTTAAAGATTTCAGCTCCATTTGGATATTTATAAATTTTGGTTCAGATTCGGATCTTTGGATTCAGTTCGCGTTGTATAATCTGTTTAAAAATTATTTAAAATGTCAAAACTCATATATACTTTAAATTTATCAAAAAAAATATAACATATTAATTTGAGTAATGTAAGCTTAAATTAAAAATTGGTTTGAGTTGAATATTTGGATGGATTATATATATATACATATTTATTTATTAAGTATTTTTGGTGTTATAAGTATTTTTATCTACTTTAGGTCTTTACTTTTGACTATTTCTGTATATTTTTAAATATTTTGGACAACTTCAAAATAACTTTTATATTTTGGATATTTTTTTGGATATGAAATCTAAAATAGCTAATATATTCTAGTATATACATCTGATTACCCACAAAAAAAAGTATATACATCTGATTTGATTCAGATATATTTGGATATCTGAAATATTTTAATTAGGATTGAGTTTGGTTCTCTAGATTTCAAAATTTTGAATCCATTCAGATATTTTAACCAGTTTCGATTTAAATTTGGTACTAATTTTTTGGATCGAATTCGCTTTAATTTTTCAGGTTTAGATTTTTTTCCGACCAATAGTCAATAGCAAATATAGCTACTGTTTCTTCAATTTAAAATTTGTAATATCTGACATCAACTTTTAGTTTTATATATATCCATAAAACTTTTAAATGTTTAAACATAGCAATTTCTGCAAAAAAAAAGTATATAAAAATAAAATATCATCAAAAGATGATTTGATATTAGTGTTACCATTATAATCATGTGGACTGAAATTCTTGTTACCTGTTATATAAATAGGAAGTAAATGTTGTGTCACCACATTCTTGGTCCACGTTTTTCACATTACCTGGCTCCATATATTTTCGTAAATATGCTTTTCTTTTCCACATTTTGCAGCTATAATCTATAATCAAATTAACAAGTCATATATACTAAAAATCAAGACAGTTCATAATTATCTTGCAATAATCTTATGTATAAAATTATTCCTTTTAAAAAGAATATAAATTTATTTAGCTGCCAATGCAATAACTTATATATTTAGGTAACCGGATAAATGAGCAACTTCGAAAATACAAGTCTCTCCCCTACGTAGGATCTAGGGCCTATATGAAGCTAGATTACACAAATCTTATGGCACCTGACGATTGATAGGTAAGAACCCTCACCCCTACTGGCTCCTCCCCTGCTGCAAACATCAACTCCGGAATAGGCTTCGTTGTTATATCTTCAGAACTATCATCAGCATCAATTAAGCGGGCGGAGACCATTGTTTCCTGCTCGTATCGCCGTAGCTTCTGCGCACAATATATTTTTTCAATCAAAAGAGATGAGGAAAGAGAGACCAAAAGAGGTGATGAACAGAGCTTCCTACGATTATTCCCTCAGTCTAAGCAAACCTGATGGAAAGAGAGAGAAAGATAAAGCTGATGAACAGTGTGCGCAAATAATACTCTTACATGATTCTTTGCATCTTTGTTGTCTTTTCTTGTTTCCGTGTTGTTCACGCGGGTAATGTAATTATTACTATCTATCTACAAACTCTACCCTACTTTATAGGTGAGTCAGATAGTCATGCCTTCAGTATATGGCTAATATTGGGATATCTGAAAGTGGAAACAGTATCCCACTTGGTATGCAATTAAACTTCTGAACGTGTATATTGGCTGCAATTGCTCTAAATTTTTACGATAGTTTCAATGATACTGTAATTTTTGTTATAAACTTAAGGTTTTTATGGATTAATTTTCTATATTATTTAAGGGCCTATTTTATAATTTCGTATTGGATCATAAAAATCTTAGAATCGGCACTGATACTTTATATTATTAGAATAAATCTATTTATATAATAGAGTTACTATATTTTAGATTTTAGAGTGAAATATAGAGAAAAACTATGTTTCAGATGGCCTAATGTTTATCTGTGTCCATTCAAATTTATAATTTTATGCGCTTATACATCCAGTAGTTATCACTTCTACATTCGGCCCTGCTCTAGGAGTCGCCGCATGGCCTTAAGAGTGTTGGGTAAGCTTCAATAGCTTGGAGCCTAAGTTTCCATTAAACAAGTCGGTTTAGGAAATAGGCAAATTAACATTCCTCATTGTATTAGGAGATATCTAATTACTATAGGAAAAAAGAAATAGGAGTTATCTATTTGCTATATAAACACGTCTCTTGAGTTGTGAGAGATGTGGTGGAATAGAGATTCAAGGTGTTTAGTTTTGAGTTATTTTCTAAACACATAATAAAGAGAGTTATTCTTTAGACAGAGTTTCTGTTCGTGTTCAAGCTAAGATCCGAGTTTACACACATCACGTTTTTGCGACTTTAAAGAGTCTTACGTGGTGGTGGAGTAGTTTCATTATGATGTTTCCCAGAAGCGGCCCTGAGCAGAAGCGAGGGAAGCTCATGCTTCCGGCCATAATTTGGTTTAGTATTTTATCGGCCACATATATTTTAAATCCTTAGATAGTTTAGTGGTTAGAAGCTGTTATGGCAAGGCAAGTAATGGTTCGATACTCCACATTTACACTTTCTTAACACTATTTTTTTATAGTATATCTTGACTTATTAACGGTGAATCGATCATTTAATGTTTATGCATATTAACCGGCCTTGTTTTATTAGTTGCTTCCGGTTTGAGAATATTTGTTTCCTCTGTGCTTCTTCTTTTCTCTTCTATTTTTAGTTTTAAAATCTTAACATGTATTGCTCGTCTGAGCTGCGTTATTATCTTTTTTTCAATGGATGAGTGGATGACGCGATATTATCAAGATCCGAAACGACGATATCTAGCTAAGTAGACCAAGGAATTTTTCCTTTTCAGTTAAACGGATCAGATTATTCCACGTTTGTATGTTGGGTGTTTCAACCTCAACCAACTTTCTTGGGTGCTAATACTATGTTTTAAATGTGCGCAAGGCCATGCTGGAAGTATGTAAATACATTATTGTTATCAGCAGTTACATATTAAGGGGACCGCTTTTATTTGGAAACATGTAAATAAATTGTTGTCAGCAGTCGGTAAACCTTTTTTCTTGTCAACAAAAATATAAGATTTACTAACGTTATTATGTTAGTCTTCCTCTTCTTTATGATTGTGTATTTGTTACTATTTTTTATTATTATAAATCTTATTTTATGATCGAGTTAGTTCCGAGAAACATTCATTTAATGTTACAAAGTGGACTAACCAGAAAACATATTATATTGTCTGATTCAAATTTTAATATCTTCTGATTAATATCAGAGAGTAGATTAGTCATCTGTTATGATCTACTATCAGTTGGACCAAAACTCAAATTCAGACTCGCCGAATAATCATAATTTAGTTTCCAAAAAGAATTTTACACCAAACCTTAAAAAATTACCAATAGACTATCACAGCCTAGTTGTGTATTTGTTACTTCATATAGTTCTATTAAATTATGTGTTCTTCTCTTGTGTCTATACGTGCAATTTATCCACCGTAAGTATGAATGAATGGTTTCACCAAAAAGTAACAGTAGTGTATTTTTTTTTACAACTTAATGACAAAAGGAAAACAGATTCCAAGAGAGAATGGATTCACCAAAAAGTAACACTAGTGTATTTTTTATTTACAACTTATGAAAAAAGGAAAACAGATTCGAAGAGCATCTGAATCTGATGATAAATTTGGGCAACTTAGAATTGGGATATGCAATAGAATAAGTGAAAAGAAAATGCGTAGACTGCGGTGAACAGCAGCTTACTGGAATTTGAGGGCAAACGTCGGCCACTCATCTTATGGCGATCGTACATGACTGATCTTTCATACCACTGCTCTTCTAAGTGATGGATCTAGATATTTTGAATGTAAACATATAAATAAATTATAAGGAAAATAGGAGAAGGGGAGCTTTGAACCCAGGTTCATTGGGGACAAAGGAACACTTTTAACAACCTAAACTGCATAATCTATGATATCCTCTATGCACTTGAGTTTAATCTTATATTATTATGATGGCAACTGCACCCTTCCTGATAAATTTAGATCCGCCGCTGGTTTTACTATAAATAAACCGCATAATCTATGATAACTTCTATACATTTGAGTTTAATCTTATACTAGCGTTTGACCCGCGCGCCCGCGCGGGTGTCATTTTTAAATGACCTATTTGTGTATATATTTTAATTTCTTAGATATGAAACATTTATTATTTTACATATTTTTATATAACATTTCTATTGTAGGGATGTCCAATCTGGATATCGGTTCAATTCTGCTTCAGACTTTTTAGTTTTTTTTTTTGGTTTTTCGATTTATAAAGAATATGCATCATATTAAAGCCATATCTAGTTTGGTCTAGTTCGGGTTTATATACGTTTGTTTTTGGTTTATTCAGTTTCAAATAAAAATCCATAAATATATTTATATTTTATAATATTTTGTAAATTTAACTTTATATGGTTATATATCAGTTTTAATATAACATGAAGATATTTTTGTTTTTAAATGGACTGTTTTATTTTTTCTTTTAATATTTAAATAATTAGTAAACATAATAGATTAATGATATCAATATGTTTTAGAATAAAAATAAGAAAAATAAGTATTCCATAATACTATTAAATAACTAACATTAGCACACATATTTGTCAACAAAAAGGTAAAAAAATTGTTTTGCTTAATTTGTTACAAATCAACCTTTCACTTAAAATAAAACTACTAAAATCAAAATTTTAAGTAGGAAAATCAAATTAATAAAATAAATTATGTATATATTATTAGTTATATTATATAGTTTACATTTAATTATACTACTATATTTTTAATTGATCTGTTTATTCGATTTGATCGGTCAATATACCAAACAATTATCATCTACTGCGGTTCCTAAAAACAATATCCATTTGGTACGTGGTATTACTAAATTCAAACCATTTTGTGTATTTCGATTTGGTTGTAATTATGCGATTTTACTGGATTGAACACCCTATGCCTACACATAAATATTCTTATTGTTTATATGTTCTAATTTATTGTTTAGATTATTCAGTTCCTTTAGTTTTTTTTGTTTACATTAATGTATTTGTACTTTGTAAAATTTGGAATATAAATTAAAACAATTTACACGAACATATATATATATATATATATATATATTTATGCAGCAACTAAATTACAATCATACAAATTTTACATGTATGTGGTTAAGTATTTACACAATTGATTTTTTAAGGTAGTAAACTGAATTTTGTATCTATCTAATCAATTGGTTTTGATATGGAAACACGCTAATTTAGGTTCCATCTCGAGTTATATAAGGTCAAGGCGGGTCAAATTTAATTAGATGGTTTAGTCGAGTCTCTAGTGGCTTAATGACCCAAGAAACTTTCGAAGAAGGCAACTCATACTTGTGCTAAACTTTACAACATCTATCATCCATCTGGGCACAACTCTTTCAAATATCCCCAGCGACTCAGCTTGTACAGCAGCTCAGCTTCTTCACCAGCTGAGTTATTTACCCAAGTTAGGGTGAATGATAAACCTGTCATGGTCAAAAGCCAGTGAGAAAGATTCTGGTGCTTTTCTGGTGGCTGATGATCTAAAGTGTATGTTTTTACTTGAGAACAATCCGCATCCTATACAATAACATAACTATGTGCAAAAAGAAATTACCGCTTGATGGATGGGAGGGCAACAATGCAGACTCGTTTGTCTATTATTTGTTGACAATTTCATTCCTGTAAAGTGTTCCAAAGAGCTTGCAATGGACAACCAGCAGAGTTACTTGATCCATATAGTCAGTTGTTTTATAGCATTGTGGTTGAATAACAAAGAGAGTTTCCTTGAAACGAAAGCAAGAAAAGAGTATTAGTAAGCAAAATTTTGATGACTCACTTAGAAAAAATGATCCAGCTTAAGTCGATTTGCTTTACCGTTGTTGATTTGTGAGGTATGCTAATATGATGTGATACAATGTCCGTTTCGATGTTATCTTCTGTCTGCCTGCTATGTTTCGTCATGCTTCTCGTAGGTGATACCGTATATGTTTCCACCATATCAGTCTACCTGCTACGCTTCCTCATGCTTCTCGTTGTAACTTGAGGAAATTCAGTAGTCTTTCGTGTTCTTCCACTTTGATTTTTGTTGTTGTGAGGAACACCCTCAGCTCTTTTAGTTTCTCAACTTGCACAGAAAGTGCCTTGTCTGTAAAACTTTTTATGCCCAGTTAGTAAAAGGACAAAGCATTTGATATCAAGAAAGGCTCGAGAACACTCTTCATTAGAAAAAGAAAAAAAATTCAACTTTCTTACTCTTTTGTAGTTCTACCACAAGGCACTTTTGAGACTCCAGACGGTCCTCCTCCCTGGTATATCTGGGGACCAAGACAGCCATGGTTTTACATTTCACAAGAATCCAGAAGCAAGTCCAGGGGAAGAAGATTAACAGAGTAATATAGGGTACTACATGCCTGATTTCAGCTATCTCATTCCTCAATCTCTCCTTATTCTCTTTCAAGTTCTGGTTTTCACTTATTAAATGCTATGCCAACGACTCTGAGACTACAAAAGCAAAAGAAAGAAGGACAGGCTAAGAACATACTTATCAAAACACTGGAACTCAGCAGACAATAAAAAACATAAAAAGTAAAGAATTTGAATTGTTATATAATTCCAGATGTTTACAGCGAAGCTTAGGGATTCAGAGTGGCATTGATGGTCTACTGTCAAACAAATTAGCAATCTAACCTAACGACAGAGAAGCAAGTTGTGAGAGTGAAAGTTGAAGCATGGATGAGAAAGGAAGAGATTTTCTCAAATGGTACTTGAAACAAAGGTAAGGAATTTCTCTTCTTGTTCCCTATTAACCTCGTTCAATTCTGAAAATCGAAACAAAAGTTTCATAAATTGAAATCCCTAGAAATTAAAATCAGAGATCAAACCTTGAGGGTGGTGTATTTGTCATAGAGCTTGGCGCAGAGAGTTTCGATTTCCTACTGAAGAATCAAAAATAATAATTTAGAGAATCTGGAGATACAGCTACCCCAAGAACACGAAGCAAAATCAAGAAGAAAACACAGATGGTAAATATTGTTTAGTAATGTTACAAAAACGACGATGCATAAGTCCAGTGGCATTAGGTTGTAATTATTTAGGAAAAATCAGGGTCAAATCTTTTTTGTACTTCACCTTTAATAGTTTAGATTATTGTGGTGGCAACAATACTCTTCCTGGTAGACGTAAATCTGCCGCTGGTTCTTCTATATCTCTTTTTTATTTAAAAAAACACTAAATAAATAATCGCATTTATCATATAATTAGTTAATGATACTCATAATGAGTCATCAAAATGTTAATCATGAGATGATGATTTAGTGGCAGATAAAATTTGAGTTTGAGTTGGTAAGCAATTTGCATTCGAAAACACTTAATTATACCCTCTTTTCTTTGATAATAAGTCACTTTTGATTTTTCTTTTTTCAAAATAAGTATTGTTCTACAATTGCAATATAATTTTACACATTAAATCTAATTTTTATATTTTTGAATAATCAATATTTTTTAATTTAAATTGTTCTTATTTAATCATACATTATACAAATTTCTTACTCTCCATAAAAAAGTGTCAAATTGAGACTTATTATAAAACGGAAAAAGTTTTATATTGTATGGCCATATAAATATGAATTTATTACTTATGATTTATTTAAACCCTGAAAAGTTTTATCCCGTAGATTACACCTTCACTTTTAGAAATTAATTTGAGTTATCGCAACTGCCAACGTACAAAACATAGCACTTAATTACGTGAGGTATGATTTGGAGATTTGTCATGTGGTTGTGCTAGTAAAATCAAGGCTACGCAATGACTTTGTGACTCTTGATAACATAGCTCTTAATTACGTGGTGTATGATTTGGAGATTCATTGTCATGTGGTTGTGCTAGTAAAATCAAGACTATGCAATGATTTTGAATTTTTGACACTCTTAATAAATGAATATGATTGAAAAGACATACTTCTTATCTTTTATAATAAGTGTCGTTGTAACCATTTTTCCTTGTTACAAAAAATGTTTATTTAAAATTTCAATGCAAATTATATTTACTTTTGGCTTAAAATTAATTATAAACTGCTTTGATTTTATAAATAATTATTATCTTAAATACTATTGGTCAAAGATATATAACTAATAACAATTTACATATATTTCTATCATTTTTTAATTTGTGTGAAAAATGTCAAAGTGACACTTATTTAGAAACGGATGGAGTACAATAGAAACACTATAAATTAATACTCGATAAATTAATAAATTTTATAAATTAATATTTTTTCGTCTCAAATTGGGTAGGTGTAAAAGATGACATAATTCGATAGGATAGTAATATTTTGAAAAATTCTTAGGTAAACATATGATCCCACTAAAATCATAAATTAATAATATCATATATATAAGTTTTATATAAACATACAGAACCTTTTTATTGTTTATCTTTCTTTAGAATAAATTTTATTTATATTCTTATCCAACTTGCATTTTTTCTCTGAAATAGAAAATTTTATTATAAAGACCGTTTTATGCTAATGTGTGTTTTATAAGAAATTTTTCTATTTTTTAGGAAAATATAGATCAATGTTAATGGAAATATTTTTTTTTCTTTTGAAAATAAAACAGTTCTGTTGTATAAGTATGAACTGAAACAAACTCGCATATATAATAAAACTTTTATATAAACATAGATGTAAATATAGAGATGATAGATAAAAATAGTCTCACTGCTAATATTGCCCTAACAGAGGTCCCAAAGGACGAGGTCTTGGTTCGTGGCTAGTTCTATTTGTGGCTAGTTCTCTTGTTCTTACAATTTATGCACAATAATTATACTGATTTCGAGCGCAAAATCACCATAACCCAAACTTTTTTTTTCTGAGCCGAATTTTCAAGCTATTATACCAGAATCGCGGTGGTAAAGCTCCGCCAACAGGGGCGAACCTATATACAAATGGGGTGTGGCACATGCCACATACTAATAATATCAATCCCCTGTGTAAGTTCACAAACATATACAAATGTTTAGCGCTTTTGCTTAAAATGCTTAATTGTGCCACACCTAATTCAAGTTCGACTGCTTAAACAAAAACTCTGACCCACCTAATTCAAGATCGAGTGCTTGAATAAACACTATATATGTATTTGTTCATTCAACTATATTTATTTACACGATTAATCATCTTTTTAAAAATAGTTTTAATTTGCTACTGAAAACTATTTTTATATAACTTCTTTCTTTTCATTCTTTTTAGTATTAGTTCTTGACAAAATAATTGTAGTTATTTAGATTTTACTCTAACATTTTTCTTGGATTTCTTTTCCAATATTTATATTAAAATAAAAACCAAAATGAACAGTTTTTTATAATGACATTATCAAGTGCAGTATGAAATTTTATAATATTACTTGAACTAATATTTAAAACGATATAAATAAATTATTTGACCTATTTTATAACAAAAAGATGTAAATTTTAATGTCTACAAAATATATTCTAATTTCATTTATTAAATTTTGTTTAATATATAAATATTTATGTATTTAGTGCCCCATATTATTACTTTTTCTGGATCCGCCCCTGTCCGCCAAACGCTTTTCCGGTGAGTACTCGGTCGGAGCAACCGCGTTTTCGAACAGGGGTACTACCATCTTTCTTTTTTTTTTTTTTGAACTACACCATCTATCTATTTGTGGCCCTGCATTAAATGTTAAAGCAATTAAACAAGTTTATACTACATATATTAGAAAAATAATTGCAAAAATGAAAGGTTACAAAGTTCCAAAAAGATTTATACACGTGAAACATCTTGCATATCGATCGATGGTGTATATCCCAACTAGAAATGGTCCAAGTCAATCACAGAGAAAATAGATAATAATTCTCTCAAGACTGATTTTCTAATAGTATTAAAAATGTAATAAACGTTTTTCATTAAAGTTATTATTTATTTTGTTATAATTATATATAATTTCTAATAACTATCAATGAATTATATTTAATAATTCAAACTTTTCTACTTGATGATTTAAAATGTTCAACCCTTTATCAAAAATAATAGATTTTAAAAGTCAACTATTTATTAATATCAAGTACCAGTTATCTTAAAAATCTACAAAATCTTTCTCTGTGTAATAAAAAATAAATCTACAAAAATTTATCATGGAACCGAGTAACGGAGTAAGTAACCATAAACTATTAGTCATGCGATTTTAAACATGCATGGTATCACATTCATCGACCAAGAGCCGGTTTATCACCGAAGAGACGATGATACAACCGGAGCCAATAGTGGAAACTCCAATGAAAATAACGCAAGCAACCGGAGCCAAAGTCAGCCGTCCACCTTAAAGAAGATACGATGCCTAACTATGGGTCTGAGATTTCTCGCATCACTTCCTCTGTGTAAGATTAAAAAGAGAGAACATAGCAGAAGGAGAGAGAAATCGTTCCGAGAAAATGTTCAAAGCAATACTTTATTGATAAGTATTATATTTTTATATAAGTAGTAAACTCTACAGGAACCTCATCAACACATACCTTAGTAAGAAAAATTACATCAAAACATGTGTTAAAGTTGATGTTTAACTTCTTTATATTTTAAACTTTGATCACAAAAACTTTTAAAATGAATGGAAAAAGAAAAACACAAACGTAACGTTTTCTACGAAATGGATTGAGAAAGCAAACTTCTTTACAGACAAATGTATTTTTTTTTGTAAATCAAAACAAATAAATGTTATTTAAACTTACTCGGGACAATACAAAAATACAGAAACATACCAAGCTCCTGAGAGCTCTTTATTACAGAACCGAACGATAAGAGAACCCCTACAAACCCGAAAGCAAACCACCGAAAGAGAAAAGGGGACGACGAATAGGTGGGTTTGTTTCCGGAACAAAGTTTCAAGAATCCAGTAAATCTGAAGGTTTGCCGATGATAAATACTAAAGAAGGAAAGAACAAAAAACGCACACAGAACGAAAAGGAAGTAACATTCTCACATTCTCAGAACGATAGCAAATCTTGTGGGTCACATTCTCATTCAGCTCTAGACTGGCCAGCTCTAGAGGAGAGGATGATTCCTACAATAAGCCCGTAAAGAGCAAGCGCTTCTGCGAAGATGAGGATAAGAATCATCCCAACAAAGAGCTTAGGCTGCTGAGCATTTGCCCTGGACGAAAACGAAAACACAAATGCACAAGTCAATCACCAACGTTACATATACATTAATTTTGTTAAGAAGAGAGAACAAACCTGACACCGGCATCACCGACGATCCCAATGGCCATTCCAGCGGAAAGACCAGCAAGACCACAAGCAAGACCAGAGGAGAGGTGAGCGTATCCATCGAAGAGGTAGTAAGACTTAGCCTTGGGGTTAATACCGGTACTGATGATAACAGCAATAATCAAACCGTAAATACCCAAGACACCAGCCATAACCACAGGGACAATGGACTTCATGACCAACTCTGGCCTCATCACTCCCATAGACGCCACACCAACACCACTCTTTGCCGTTCCATAAGCAGCTCCCATACCTATCCACTCCAACGAACATTCAACAGATTCAAAACGTCATCTCCAGAAAATCAACAAAATCCAATTGGATCCCAGTAAGATCACTCGAACCTAGAGCTTCGTATTGTCAATAAATCAGATAATGCAAAAACAAAATTGAACTGAATCTCATCACAATCAGAAGATCGTAAGTCAAATGCAAACCACATCTAATATAATCACATATCCATTTGTTCACGGTCCAATGTGATCCATCTGAAGAATCACAGCTTATACAATAACAGATTCATTTGATCGAACCTAAAATACTCATTCGTCAATGAATCATACAAGCGATCGGCGTAGTTTACGAGGCGATCCTCAAGCAACTAAACATATATCTCATTCGTTTTTCCTAGAAACTAGTGAGACGATAACGAACAGGGATGCAGATCAATCGGATTGGGACTAAAATTTGAAACGAAACAGAACGGAATGATGCGAAGAGAGAAATAAAAGGAATTACAGGAGAAGACGAGTGCGGCTGCAGCGCCGAGGAAGCCGAAGAAAGGAGCTGTTTCATCGCCGCTGAAGGTAGACATGTTGAATTTTTTTTTATTTTTTGGATTTGGATCTGAAATCTGAGAATCGAGTCGACGATTGAAATCTGGCGAGAGAGAGATGGAGCAGCGTGGATATCGCTGCGTGTTTTTATTTATTTAGGTTTTTTTTTTTTTTCTCTCTTTCAGATGAGTGGAAGGGAACTACGTAGCTTGTTCTTTTTAACAACAGAGACGACGACCACGTCCTTTTGGGCCTGGGCCTAAATGTGATTCACTTAAGAAGCCCACCATCAAATATGTCAGCTTATATTATATCAAAGCTAAACAGTTGTCCAATCCGGTTCAGTTTTGGCATTTCAATTTGTACTTTGGAAGGAAATGAATTTCAAATCGGTTCTTCTTCTACTAGCAGAGCCAATACAAAAATACAAAAACAAAAAAAAAAACATTTCACTGGAGAGATATTGATTCCAAGGACCATATAAGCTCTCAGGATCTATGCTTCAGGCATGAGTCACGTGAGCTGTATATATCGGTGTTCATCTTCTCTAGTTCTCAATTCGAGGCCATCAACATCTTCCTTATAGTCTTGTCTAAGCTTCACAGAAAACATGAAAAAGGATTACCTACAGAATTAACTGATTAGAATATTCTTGTTGCACCAATGTGAATGATCTCTCTCTTAAATGAGTTGAAACTATGACGACTCACCAGGGGAAATCTTCAAGTAATATGCGTACTAAAAACTGTTTGAGACCATTTACTTTACATAGATGATGTCTTCGTCGGGGTCATCCACGCCCCATTCTTGATCATCCTCTGGTGAATCAGATGTTTCTGGCCCTCCTTCGCTTCCTTTCTCAGCTTTAATTTTGTCTAGTATCGCTATTACCTGAATCAATCTCCAAATTTCAGTTTCTTGTGATGGTTTATTATAAACGAAGATCAGACAAAAACTTGAGACAGTTGCTTGACAAGTCGAAAGATATAGTAGAAGCCTTACTCTGCTTCCTCTTTCCATGGATTCATCCTCAATGAATCTGACCTCAGGCGTCAGTCTCAACTTCATTCGCTTCCCGAGCTCACTCCTAACGTACTTAGCTTTCGATTTCAACCCTGCAATCGCGACGTCTTTCCCTCTATCATCTCCAAACACTGATACATATACCTTCACAATCTACAAAACCCAAACAGTAAGAAATATCTCTAAGTAACATCCCACATGAACAACTTGCAAAAACACAGCCTAGTCACGGATCATAAAACACATCATATGAATTGCTTACGTCAAGATCTAAGTGTAGTCAAAATTCAGACAAAGCAGGAAAAAGGAAATACAGTTCTGGAATCAAAAAAAATTCGAAAGACACTAACTTTCTACCTCATCCACATGGAATTACATATAAATTACATGTACAGGAGTGGGCAGTTAGGGGCTCTTACCTGCAAATCGTTGGAGACCTCGACATCGCTGATGGTGGTGAGAGAAGAGAGGTATCGGTCGGCTCCAAGAGCTGCTTCAGGCAACACGGCGTGTTGCAATACAGTGTCTGTGAGAAGCATGTCGGAGAGCTCCCTCATTATCTGCTTAGCCACCATCTTTACCCGCCTCGGGTTCGCCATACACTTTACGCTCCTCTGGCGCACGGATAGGTTCGTACGGAGGCTACCCGGAGCCGTTGATTGCGGGAAGTGGAAACCCTGCGTCTTTGAACGTACGCTGGAGATTGGAGGATGGAGGGGGAAGAATAAGCGAGACTGGTGCGCATGGAACACGTTAGCCATCGCCACTGCGGATCCTTAATCTCTTGATTCCTCTGTTCTGAGTTTATCGGTTGGAGAAGAAAGTAGTAACGAGACAAGAACAATATCCACTAGAGATGTATCTCAGGGTGTATCTGTAATTTACAATCAACGCTGACGTGGAAGAGTTTAATCCACGTAAACCGATACCGGTTTGAGTTGAAACCGAAGTAACCACGATTTTCAAAACTCAGCTTAAGAAATTTGCAAATGAGACAAAAGAACAAAAAACACTTTCAAAGATTCACCAGACAAGAACAACCCTCTTGTCCACTCCATCTCATACTTCAAAATAATAATAGTAAACAAGCAGTAATTAGGTCAAATGGATCAAAGTTCAACAAGTTTTTCGTCATCATATAACTCCATTAGTACCCAAAAATGTTTTCACGCACGCGCGCATCGAACTCGCGACCTATCGAACCCAACCTCCTTCAATGTTGTTAATCCCTCCAACGAGACCATCGTCGATAAAGTCCCCACCTCCTCGCTTCACCTTATCCTCCGTGGGCTTCACCGGATAGTTCCCTGTGAAACACGCATAGCAGAAGGTTTTCGAATCTTCTTCCCCCAAATGTTTCTTCAACGTCTCAAACGACAAGAAGGCAAGAGAGTCGCTTCCGATGTAATCCCTAACTTCATCAACACTCATCCTATTCGATATCAACTCCTCGGAGCTAGGCGTGTCCACACCGTAGTAACAAGATGCAATGATAGGAGGACTCGCGATCCTCATGTGAACCTCTTTGGCACCAGCTTCTCTCAAGAGACGCACGATCTTGGACGAAGTCGTTCCTCTAACGATGGAGTCATCCACCACAACAACTCTCTTCCCTTCCAAAACTCCACGGACGGGAGACAGCTTCAGCTTCACTCCAAAGTCTCTGATCTTCTGAGAGGGTTCAATAAACGTCCTCCCAACGTAATGAGACCTAATCAACCCTTGCTGAAACGCAACCCCGGATTTAGCAGCGTATCCCAGCGCCGCCACGACGCCAGAGTCAGGCACAGCGATCACGACATCGCAATCAACAGGCGACTCGGTGGCTAATATCTCACCGAAAACATGCCTAGACTCATACACAGACCGACCAAACACGATCGAGTTCGGTAACGAGAAGTAAATATGTTCGAAAATGCACTGCTTCGGCTCAGGGTGAGGCATCAAACACTGAGACTTAACACCATCTTTATCAACAACCAAAACCTCACCAGGATAAACCTCTCTCTCATAAGTCGCCTCGATCAAATCAAGCGCGCAAGTCTCCGAAGCAAACACAACAGCTCCGTTGCTTCTCCTACCCATCACCAAGGGTCTAAACCCATGCGGGTCACGAACCGCGACAAGCTTATCCTCGGTAACAAACACCATCGAGTAAGCACCTTGAAGCTTCTCGCAAGCATCGACAATCCTCATGAAGAAGGGTCTCGCTTTGGAGATAGCAATCAAATGAAGCACGACCTCGGTGTCAGAGCTGGTGTTGAAGATCGAACCGTTCTCCTCTAGCTCGGCTCTCAGCTTCGTGTAGTTAACCAAGTTCCCGTTGTGCGCGACGCCCACGGAGCCGAAGCGGTACCCGGCGACGAACGGCTGGACGTTTTTGAGCATGGAGGAGCCGGCGGTTGAGTAGCGGACGTGGCCGATGGCGATGTCGCCTGGTAACTGGTCGAGTTTGGACTCGTTGAAAACCTCGGAGACGAGACCGACGCCTGTTATGGTCTGGAGGACCTTGTCTTTGCTGACGGTCACGATTCCCGCGCCTTCTTGGCCTCGGTGCTGGAGCGCGTGGAGAGCTAAGTAGCAGAGGCGTGAGGCTTCCGAGTCGCCGTAGATTCCGACAACGCCGCACTCCTCACGAGGCTTCTCGTCGTAGTCGTCATCGTTGTTGTCTGAGAGGGGGGCGAGAGGGTGGTTTGCGTTTCTGGAGGAAGAGACTCTATGCGAGAGAAGGGAAGGAGAGGAGGAAGAGAGGGAAGCGGGGTGAGGAGAGAGGGAGGTTGTGGGTTTGATGAGACTACGGAGGGAACGGAGAGGCAGCGGCTTAGAGGGCTTGTTGGGTTTAGCATTGAGAGAGAGGGACGGTGAGAAGCTAGAAGTGGCCGCCATGGATGAAGATGATGATGGTGGAGGTTTGTGAAAGAAATGGCTCTTTTAGGTTTTTTTATTTTTAATTTTGTTTTTAAGGGTCAAATTGGGGAAAGGGTTTTATGAATGAGTATGTAAAGCACACGTCAGTGAAGTGACCGCCTCACCCTCGACCTCGAGTATCTTTACCCTTCGTCTTTAATTCTTTGCCCTTTGATATTTCAGTGGAGAATCTCTATTTTATTCGAGGTGGGTCCCTTATTTGTATTGATCTTTGTGGAATGTTTATTTTTGTGGCTTACAAAAATAGCTCAAATTGCAAATTTCAAATTGAAAATTGCAAAACGAACCGGATATGGTTTGAGTCGGTCGAACCTACAAACTGTTTCAAATAGTTTCACGAAGGGATATGTTTGTTTGGTATTATGTTCTCTACCATTTCTAAGACTTGATGTTCATTCTTGGTAGTATTGACTATTGAGTAAGGATGACCCCGTTCACTGACATATATTGTAGTTAACTTTTATTTTTCTTTCATATCCAAAAATAGAGAGGAACTAGATTTTTGACCCGCGTTAAAACGCGGATTATGTTTCTCTTTTATATAAAACCAATAAATAAAATGACACAAATTATAGGAAAAGTCTTATTAAAGCTTTTAGGGTTGGAAAAATATTTGAACCAAAATAAGTGAATAAAACAAAGCCAAAAAATCATACCAAACTCGAACCAAAATTGGTAAGATATTTTAATGGATCCAAAATTTTGGTGTACGAAGAATCGGATCTTAACCCGAACAATATCGAAATATTTCAGGTATCCAAAGTTTATGTTTTATATTATTTTTATTTTATACTTTAAGATATCTTAAAATTATTAAATTTGTTGATATAGTTTTACATAAATATCCAAACCCAAACTGAACCCGTAAAAATTTGAATCAAACTCCAATTAAAATTTATAATTGTCAAATGGTTAAATCACTAACTCCAAAAACTCAAAACCAAAATAGATCCGAACTAAACCCAAATAGATATCCTAACCGAATACACCCAAACCAAACTCGAATGAATACTTAAATGTCTATCCTAAAAGTTTTTTTTTTTGCTAAATACCCTCCTAAAAGTTATAGTGATTATCGTTAATATTATTAAAAATTATTGCTTAAATATATAGTTAAGATCTTGATTAATATTGATATGCAGCTAAGAAGCATTAAAATTATGAATAGTTTAGACCAAAAAAAAATTATGAATAATGTACGTGTCTGGGCAATGTATCTTTTACTCACTATAGCCATTATCATGAAAATATGTATTACTGGAGAACAAACCCCGATATTGTTGCAGAACGGTTTACTAAATTATAATATTTTCCTTATTTAAAATATTTTTTAACAACGAACGGTTATTACTTTTAAAATATTAAAAGCAATAACTTTGGTAACAATATTTCGAAATTATACATAACAAAATCGGGAATAGATATGTTCAAATCATTTTTTTAACGTTGGTTATCATTTAAGTCAAAAAAAAAACGTTGGTTATCATTAAAATCAGCAATGGTTTACCATACCAAAATGGTTCGGGTAAAAAAAAAGCTTAAACTAATAATAAAACAGATCTAATTTTTAAAATAATAATAATAAAACTGTTTTCTACACAAGTTCAAAAATGAAGAAATGCAGAACAAAATACAGAGAGCTTTCCTTCTCCCATAATTGAAAACATCAATGAAAGGATTTTATGATTCTCTTCTTACCGAACACCAGCTTCTGAATTAATTGCCTCTTGCAGCAATATGGGACCATTCTGAACAACATAAGACTGATGTACGTGATCCTTTATAATGCTTTGAGCGATTTCAGTTGTCATACTGTTATTGATATCTAGTGTATGGTCAAGAGACCAGGCCTGAATGAAGGAGAGGCCAATCGCTATTCCTTCAAGAAGGTAATGAAACTGAGAAAAGAGATGAATGTGGAGCATAGCTTTGCATCCCACATTGACGACTCAAAGATGATAAAAGTTTAGATCATCGATCAGTATTTGGTTATGTAAATTAAACGTTTAGATAATTGATGAGTATTTCGTATTGGTTAATTTCAGTTAGTGTTAATAGGGATAAATATTGTATAACTGAATAGTTACAGATGTTATATTTATTTATAATGAAATGTGAATAAGTCCAAAACTTAAATAACAACATTTGTAAGTAGATAAAAATAGGACTCTATTTTAATAGAGTAGATAAATGGAAAGTAAAAGGGCCTTTAGCATACAATGTATCCTCCTCCTGATTCATTCCCATAAAAAGCGATTTTGTCCACCAAACGTGTCAAAATCAAGAATATAAGGCCTGGCAAAATTTTAGAGCAAGCAATTTTACTTTCCTAAATCAAATGATATGGGCTTTCTCAACGGTCGTGACAGCCTGCTTCTGATATTCTGAAAGATGCAAACTAAAGACAACAAATAAAAATTGCAAGAATCAAAATATTTGTTTTGTTTACCTTATTTATCTCCTCCTCATTTAATGTATAATTTATTGTTTTGATAAAAAAATATAATTTATTCTAACTGTAAGATTCTTTTCATAGATTTTAGTTGATACTCTGCAAGTAAAATCTATCTTATTAAAAACAATAAAAGAATTGGTATTAAAGAATTAATATGTGCGGATATTTACTTCATTGCATTCAAAAATCTACTGCTATTGATTTTCTTCAACAAAACAAGGATAAATTAAAAAAAAAAAACAGAAAAGAGACAAAAAAAAATATAAAGCCATTTTTGTAATAATTCCATAATTTGACTAGATAGTTTCTTAATATAAGCAAACATCAAGGACCATTTGAAAAAACCTAGCTCACCTTTTAAATTATCACACGCTCTCCCTCAATATTCCTCTGCTTGCCGAAACTATCCCAAAAGCTAGAAAACGCAACGCCTGAAATGTTTGTTCTTTAACCTTTTTTTTCCTCTCCTCTCCTCTTCCTTCTTCGTAACATTTTTGCCAGGAAGCAAATCTGTGAGCTTGAGAGAGATGGGGAAGAACAATAAGATCGGAAGCGTCGTGCGGATCCGTCAGATGGTGAAACAATGGCAGAAGAAAGCTCAGACTCACATCGGATCCAACAAGGAGCCTCCCGTTTCCGACGTACCTCCCGGCCACGTGGCCGTTACCGTCGGCGAGAATCGACGGAGGTACGTTGTCCGCGCGAAGCATCTGAACCATCCGATCTTCCGACGGCTCCTAGCGGAGGCGGAGGAGGAGTACGGGTTCTCCAATGTCGGTCCGCTGGCGATCCCTTGCGACGAGTCGCTGTTCGAGGAGATCATTAGGGTCGTGACTCGGTCCGAGTCGTCGGGACGTGGCGGTCCGGCGACGTTGGAGGATATCAGGAGGTGCTGCCACGTGGGGGTGGCTGCGAGGAAGGTGGAGTATTTAGGTGAATCTCGGCCGTTGCTTCCTGCGATTGCTGAAAAGTCGGTATGCTAAAGGAGTTTCGCAAACCGGGATTGATTGAATGCTTTGGTTAGAGAGAATTTTTTCAATCTCTAATTAGAGATTTGGTTTCATTTTTATGTCTTTTTTTTATTTTTATTTTCGTTTTGATGATTCTAGTTTGACAGGAGATGGCAATTAGGGGTTTGATTGTTTTTTAATCTGGTTTATATCTAATGTCATCCCAGGATTGAAGGAGATGGTGTTTGGTTAGAGATCCTCAGTTTTAGATTTAGTTGTTTTGGATTTAGTCAAAAATCCCTTTTTATTTTGTTTTTTTTGGCTATTTTCACTTTGTATGTTCAGATTTCTGGATTTTAACTGAAGAAATAATAAAGAAATTTGAAGATATTGTTTTGTTTATTATTTTAAAATTTGGTTAAATACTTTCATATGCCACATATTTATCTTCATTCTTGTCATTTTTAATTAACTCATAGTTACTTCCAAGAGATATTGTTACCGAAATCCTCTCACGAAATTAAAAATGTATATATACATTACGTTTGTTGGCTCCTCTTTTTTTACAAATACAGCAAAATCTAAAGCTTGATTTCAAATTCTGAATTACATTTTTGATATTCATAGAAATTAGCTTGGAGATAGAGAAAAGACAAACAACAAAAGCAATGAAAAATATATTTATCCTTGTGATTATATCGTCGCATTTTCTAGATGATCAACCCGATGCTTTGATTGAGAAATTAAGGAAATCAGCTTCCACATATGCAGTTAATTACTATCTCATGTGGAATGTGATATTGATACAACAACATATATTTTACTAATGTTCAAAAAAAAAAGACATATATTTTACTAATACCATACACAATATAGATGATTAACATCATATTAGCAATACACACAAAATAGTTTTTTTAAATATCATTATATATAATTAACATTTTGCAAATTTTATACTATTTTCAGACTTATCAAATACATAATTTATATATACCTATACTGGTGCAATTTATAAGAATAATTAATTAAAAAAACCAAATTATATATGCGAGAACATTTTAAAAATAAGTGTGAAATATACTGAATGTAGGTATAAGGTTTGCTTATAATCAAATACGAGAGTGTTTATTTATTCTTCCTCAGAGTTTGAGAACCCATTTGATATTTAAAAATATGTTTCTCATCTTAACCAACGTCATAATATAATTTAGCTATAGACGTGGTACCTCCACCATATCACCTAAATGGCTTACTTAACAATTAAAGAATTTTCCGCTTTAAATTGCTCCAGCTTCTAAAAACGAAGAAACATATGGCTTTGTCATGAGTCTACGAGAATATTTTTTTTTAAATCAATTAATACGTTAAAAGGTAATTTGAAAGAATGTTAGTGTTAATAAAAACTGAAAAATAGATATCGTTTTTTCTAGATTTAAATGTGATCACGAATATGAGTTAAATTTCAAGAGAAACAACATAAAAACAAAATTATCTAAACACATAACTGTACATGCAACATACTATTGAGTTTAAAAATATATTATTGAGCATATCAAAATACTGAGCGATCAAATCAATAAAAACCGTTACATTGGTAATAATCTGTAGATTTAGTTGCATTTTAATTTTTTTATTTATGTAAGACGGAGTACTTTTAGTAGACAACCATATCTTAGTAAATTATATGGATGTTGCGTAAGTGTTCATCAAAGCACTAATCAATTTAATAATTTACTTTAATCTTTCAAATATTTTATGTTAGTAATCTTTAAAAATAAACAGTCATAAGGCATTGTTCTACCGTAAGAATGTTTATGCGTTTTAGTTATGTTCAATTATTGTTCATACCATAATCTTTTTTGAAAGATTTGTGTTGATTCACTTGTGCCAAAATTAATAAAAATATGGATCCGATTAAAATCATGATTTGTTCAATACCTAAATGGGCTGAACCGATCGTTATGGTCTGAATATTTCTAACTCTTCTAACCAATCTAATAATCCAGCTGACATTAAAATCGACAATACACAAGAGAGTAATTGTTAATGCACAAGTAGAATTTGAAAGTTTCATAAAGTAAGACACTATTTGCTGTAAGATCATTTGTTGAGTAGTATTTGTCGTCATAAATCATAATCCTTCTAAATGATTATGATTTTTTTTTTTTTTGGAAAGTGATCATGAGAGATCCTATTGTCTGCTAAATTATTAACTTGCTTTGTTAATTACAACTTGCAAGTATTCTATCACCAAAATAATCTAGTTACAATATATATAATTGGATTATATTATACTATTCTATTAGTATAGTAAATTATATTTCAATGTGAATCTCTTTTACTTGTCGTCTAATTTATCAATCAGCAGTTGTTTGATTATGTTGATATAAGTTTTTCAATAGAAAGGTTTAGTTGTACGACTGCGAACTAACAATATGAGTATGTTGTAGTGGTCAAGTAATATCATATTGTTAGATATAAATAATTTTGCTTAATGCTAACGGTAGGATTTAAAACCAAACAATCCATGCATGTTATTATACTATATTTTCTGAGTTCTTCAAAGTAATATTTGTTTAAGTGTTCTTCGTAATTTTGCGTTTGACTAGCGATTTAACGATGTTGCAATCGCGGCAGACTAAAAATATAAAATCAATAGAACTCGGAATGCGTGAAAAAATCTTGCGTCAATTATCGAAATCAACGATTATTCAAAACTAGAGTTTAGAAGCTGTGATTAAATTCTCCATCAACTTTATAAATATACATCAAATATATACTAATGACTTAATATTTGGTCGTTATATAAAACCTTTTTAGAACAGTTAAATAACTATTTGATACCTGTACGGAGTATGGAAAAGCCGTAGAAGGATTCATTGCGCATGCAGTCCACATATATAATGCTGACTCTAAGAATGATTAAGGGGCTCCATATTTGGAAACAGCGCAATATCATTTTTTTTTTGAAACTGGCTTTGTACTAAGGCTTTGATTGGTATACAGCGCAATATCATTTGTAAAGTCCTTTTCAATACAACTACTTCCATTACCATGCACTGAATCATTTTCTTTGCTTTACAGTAGTGAATGTTTGTAAAATATAAATTTGTAGTTATTCAGGTCAGTTTATCTGCTTTAGTATATGTTTATATAAACAAACTTGTACATTAAAGTAGATATTTTCAAAGTGAATTCAACATTTCCAATGTTTAGCATTTTTCTAGTTTTTTTTTTTGCTTAAAGCATTTTTCTAGATGATAAAAAGAAGTCAGCCCTTTTGTTGAATGAGGAATGGATAAACTTCCACTAGGACGTACATACAATATTGGGGAATGAGACAATTAAGTGGTGATCAATCAACGTCAAAATTAGTTTAATTTTGGTATAAGAAATTTATCCAAAAGTTACAGAGGGGCTATTAGAGAAAAAAAAAAGAAGGATAAATTAAGAAAGCAAAATATAACTAACTCAAGATCTTCAATTTTGGAGAGTGTACATAACGTTATGACCTTTTTCATATGCAAGCTTTCTACGTCTTGGTATTCAAAATATTCAACCACGCAATTGATATATTATTTTAGAACATTTTAATCAAGGATATCAACTGTGTCTTGAAGTGATAAAAATCTTCATTTATTCATTTAAAAGAAAATCTTCATTTTATTCAATTTTAAAAAAAATCTTCATTTTAACATAGATTAGTGTTTGAAACTTACTAGCATATTTGATAGTTTTTGTTAATGATTATCAATTTAGCTATGTAAAAAAGAGCAATGTAGCATTGGTCACCTAGCCGTGCTCCAAATATAATGTTTCGTAAGATTAGTCTTTGGATCTAGATAATTTTTGAATCTCTACTATCACTTGAAAGAAAACAGTCTGCACTGTACAGTGAATAAGCTGAAAAAATAATTAGTGTGGTTAGTGCGGTCAGAATGAATACATATAGTTTTACACATACAAAAAAACTCCTTTCAAATATTGATGACCACTAATTTCCGTCCCAAACCCTTAAGCATAAATGGTGAGGAGTATATGCTGAACGTTTCCGAATTAATAGATCATATTGGCTTTTGAAAATTCAATCCTAATACTAGTAGCCTTTTTCTTCAAACGAATGCAGTAAAAATCTTATCTGGCTCCGTACATGATAAAGTACCCTACATTCTCTGACAAACCCATGTTCAAACATGCATTTTGAAAAGCTTATGTATATGATTTGACATATAATCTTCTTTGTATAAGAACCCTGATTATTTTGGTATCACATGGAAGTAATTTAGTTAAGTCCAAAGTTAAACACCGTTTCTTCTGGTTGATGCTCAAAATGTACTGATATCTGTGAAAAAACCTATTTAAATTATTGTGTTTTAGGAAGTAAATGACAACAACAAATTAAAATGCACTGGAATCAGTAAAAACTAATACTAGAAAATATAAACAGGTCGAGGAATATTTTTTTCTTGCATTAATCAACTTCTCTCACAGAATCAAAATCTGTGAGGAAAACACTACAAGCTTCTTTTTACAGATCTAAACCCATATAAGCTCTTCTCATACGGGTTTCTTTCTTGTTAGACGAGTGAATTAACTCGTAAAAAACCCTGGATGATGGGCTTAAAAATAGAGGACAAAAAAACTAATATAAGAGAAGATATGCTATTTTTTTTTGTAAAGATAAGCGTCTGCTTCTTCTTTAACTATCTCCTTTTGCTTCTTCTTCAAATGGTTTAACTGAAAAATATCATCGGATCATTGAGGTTAGGGTCTGAAAGACGAGTTCATCACAAGGAATGGTGAGACCCATGTCGTGATCGAATCCAAACTCTTCTTCAGCTCGTCTTAGAAGAGTTTGGAACTCAGGGTGAGTCAAGAAGGAGATTGGGACAATGTATCTGCTTCTGTTTTCTCCTACATAGACAGCGAAATGCCCCTTTGGTACATCGAGTGGAAGGCACTCTTCATCGTAGCCTCCTCCATTTTTCTTCCCTAAGCTCGAACATCTCTTCAGAATCTGCTTCAGCATTGCTGTTTGAGTGAGTTTTGAAGATTTCTTCATTATAGCCATTTGTTTTGGGGTTCTTGAGAGAGAAAAGCCTTTGGTTGTAGAAGGAGAGGGGGGAGAGAGTTATGGAGAAGGAGATGGGTGAATATTGAGGAGTCGAGGAGGATATATTTATAAATAAAGATTTTGCATGTCTATGTGTCTGTGCGTATTTTACTGTAGAGAGAGAAGGACATGAAGACATGTGCATATGTGTGGAAGGAGAAGGTGGGAGCCAAAATGGCAAAGGCCAGCTGAGGATTTAATTTCATTGTTGGTCCTCTTTGTGACATTGTGGCCCCTGTTGATCTCCTGGTCCTTACCAAGATACACGATATATATTATATTTTTTCTTCTTTATTTTCTATTTCCTTTCTTCTTGGTTTAAATATTCACTTCAAACACGTATGCATGACTACTTGTATAAAAATAATCGGTAAGCAAAAATGCAAAATAATCACTTATGTTTTATTTTTCTAAGCTCAGTAGTCAGTACTATGCCTATATGCAACCACCTTTCCATATCCGTTACTTCCATCAGAGAGACGGTATACCTATATACAGATACCAGCTTGCTAAACTACATCATTTCACAAAAAGGGCTAGATTTATAATTATTATGCTCACTATCATAATAAATATTAATATTACATCACATTTCTAACAAAAATTTACATATTATTAACTAACAAAATATATATTTCAACGCTGAAGCTATTCAAACAAGTACATGCCGGCTAAAAAGTACATATCCTACAACCTTATTTATACGAAAATCGATTTCATTGGAACATAAACTTTTTTTTCTGAGATATGGGATGTGCCATGTTAGTTGCAGGCTTGCAGTGTCCAGTGGAACTCTAATCTAGGTATGCGGTTACATCTTCGAACGGCTAGGTGAACTATACCATCGATCGGACCATCATCACTAATAATTTTATATACTTAAACAAATCAATATAGGATAGTAATTATATAATATTTTATTGATGATGATTTGATGGACATACAATATTTAATAAGTGACTTTTAAATTTCACATGTGTATCATCATCACGTTTATTTTTGTTTTAAAATGATATAGTTTATAAAAAATCTGTTCAAATATAATAAAAACAGAAGCATAACAATATTTTAAAAAAAAATTAAATTGTTTCTTATCATTAAAAACATTCTTAAAAACTATGCAGTTTTCTAAAAAATATAAATTTCTATTCCTAATATTATAAAACTTTTAATATTACGAATATTTGAAATACTATTTTGTTTTATCTTTTGATAATTCTATAATCTTATTTCGAACAAAATTTTCTCTTAATTTCATGCAATTTAATTTAATATATTTTCACCAAAAAAAGAAATTAAAAATATATCCAATATCTTAATTTTAAATATATACATATCCATTTTAAATGTAAATCTGAAACAAACAAAATTATTTATTTTATCCTAATTTTGGATCAGTTAGATAAAAATTTTAGTAAAATATTCTTAAGCAAATATAAAATATAAAATATAAAAAAGTTAATATAATTTATTTTTCAAAAAAAGATTCAGCATATAGTGCAGAAAAATACCTAGTAAATTTTGATAATATTTGCATTAAAGAACCAGATTTTTTTTACAAGAATGTTCATGTAATATGTATGATAAATAACATGTTAAATTTGATAATTTTCACTCTTTATCACATTATGACAATTTTTAGTTGTTATTAATTCTTCTATAGTTAAAAATAAGATAAGAAGTTGGAATCCTTTATACATATACATTTTTTTTACATACAGTTGCTAAAGAGTTCAAAACTGTCATAGTTTCTACAACTAAACTATATACATATAGGAATATATACACTGTACATACTAAAATGCTGACTGCCCAAGTGAATTCACCATTTTATTCTTTTTGGGGTGTTAATTTCCTAAAAGAGTAATGGTAATATGAAAAGAGATTCTCCTATCAAAAGTAACTATTTGTGTCAATCATGTATTTACTAGTTTTTAAGAGCAATTCTAATGGTGAAGATACTCAGTTAAAGATTTGAATTATAAAATATCATGATTACTTTTGAATATATTTAGTTTTAAGTTTTAGTCTAAATTTTTAGACAAAACTAGTTAATGACTTGACAGGATGACAAGTGTTTAAGGGGTTCAATGAGAGACTGGTTCTCAAATTTTCTACATTTTCTCATACTTTTTGAGTTTTATATTGTTTAGATTTTTTTTTTGTCAACATATTGTTTAGATATTCTCTCTTGTATGGCCTTAATAGGGGACCCGTTCTAAATATTAGAAATATATCAAAAGCTGAGAGTGAACACCTGTCTCTCTCTCTTGAGAGGCGACATCGAAGAGCGTAAATCACGGACTTTGGAATGAGTACGGTACTGAAGAGTACAAAGTAGAAGAAGAGTGACGGAGTGTTGTTAAATGTGGTTCGAGAGAGTGTGCCTGTGACACTTTCAAACAAATTTCTTTTTCCTTTTCTTTGCCGACAGACACCCATGTGCCTCTTTCACCGTACTAGTTTTTTTTTCTTCTTTTTCATTTTTTGGTTTATTAATTTATACTGTGTTTTCTGACCGTTTTTCTTTTCCAACGGTATGTTGCAGTTTTAATCCCCAGCCTTCAATTGTTCCTATATAATTAAAAAAAATAATCTAAAACACGTCTTGGTATTTGTAAACCAAAAAGAAAAGGAAAACTATCAAAGGACACACAAAAAGATAAAAGCACTTCACAGCATGATGTCTGAACTTCCTCTGAAGTACAATAATGCAAAACGGAAATATTTTTTTTGATAAAACAAAACGGAAATATTCTTTTGCAAAAGGAACTAAAATTTGGTTTTCATTTTCTCTGTGCGATTTCACTGGTAAATGATGGGTTGCTTCTTGTGGATGTTTTTTTTTTGTTGACTCAAACTAGTATGATTCGGATCCTAGTTTAGTTTATTAGAAAAGATGAAATGACTTAGAAAAAATTATATTACGTAGTCTTGAACCTTTAATTATGTTGACATGTATAAGCTAAACAGTTTGTTTTGTTGAAAAACAAAGTTTGAGTAGTTGGACAGTATGTTTCAACCTATTTTCATTAAATTCTGTTAATCCGTATTCTAATAATAAAAAGTAGTTGAACGAAGTAAACTCAACGAGAAGCTTTTCCCACCTGATAACTAGATGAGAAAAGCTTTATGCCTTTATCCACTTTTCTTCGAAGCAAGGTAAGGCTGATGATGCTTCCAATAGATGCCTCATCTACCTAAGATACTGCACTTGTAATAATAAACTTATAATTTTCTAATGAATGTCGTAAATATCTATGGTAATATCATATACTGTTAAGACCATCTCCAATGTATTTTCTTATTTTTTCCTTTATAATAGAGGAACTCTGTAATAGAGATGTGTTCTTCTCCAATGTATTTCTCTATTTCTTCTTCTAAAAAGGAATATTCTTAAAAGATTCTTTTATTATCTTACAACTAAGATTTTTTTTTTATAAATGTTGAAAATTCACCCAATCATGTAATCTTTTTAATTTTCATAAAATTGCAGTATTATTTAAACTAAAAATTTTTATTACAAAAAGCTATCATATATAATAAAATAAAATAAAGTAGACATTACCTAACCATAATACTATATTTTCACATAAATAATTTGTTAATGCATTTCGAAGTGAGAAATAAATGTTGATTAATATTTATGTTCAACTTAAAGATTTTTATTAATATGTTAAAGATATGTAAAACTTTTAATAGTTAAATTTTAATTTTAGTTTCAGTTAAATAAAATGTTAAATTTCATTTGTTAGTTTTTTCAATTTTGAATTAATTAATAGTATTTTTATTTATGATTATTTATAATTGTGAAAGTTTAAAAATTATTATGTAAACTAAAACTGTGTTATTGTATGTAAAAAGAATTATATTTATCTATAAATATGTATTTTAATTATAATTACAAAAATTTAAAGGACTATTTTGCAAATAAAAAAATATGTCTCTATTATAGAGAATGCTATTTTTTCCCCTAAATATAGAGGTGAAAATAGCAAATCTCTATTTTAGAGGAAGAAATAGAGATGGGTTGGAGTAGATTTTACTCTATTATAGAGTATAGAGTCAAATATAGCATATGGTTGGAGATGTTCTAAGTAAAAGATAATCTTGCAGACTATTATTCTAAGATATGCAGGACACTTTTCAGTCTCGTTTCCCGATATATATTATCTTTGACTGGAAAAAAAACTATGTTCAGTTTGTATTAATTGATCTCATCTAGAAAGAAGTAAAGAACTAATTCGGATTTCGGACAGTACGTAATCGAACTTGGAAACGCGTTCTAAATCTCAAGTAAAATTATTTAGCTCGTTAGAATATTCTTTTCTTTTGGTAACAATATTCTTCCTATGCATTGATCTCATCTAGAAAGAAGTAAAGAACTAATTCGGATTTCGGACAGTACGTAATCGAACTTGGAAACGCGTTCTAAATCTCAAGTAAAATTATTTAGCTCGTTAGAATATTCTTTTCTTTTGGTAACAATATTCTTCCTATGCATAGTTATATATCGGAAAGAAGAATATGAAACTTAAACTTAACATTTAGACCAAAAAAAAAAAGAATATGAAACTTAAATCTTATCTAAAATGATGCGTGCGTACGTGTAATGCTCTGACGCAGTAGCGTTGTGGGCTGCTCTGTATACGCTTTCGTTCAATCTGTTTTCTCATATTACCCCCCACCCTCCCAAAAACGCAAGCTGTTGATAATAACATATATAGTACCGTAAAAAATCTGTGCCTCAAACACAATCTTTTCGGGTCGGACTCAACAAGTCGTCAGTGAGCTATGTTAGTCTTCAAAACTTAGCTTCTTTGGTTACAAGACGAGATGTTGAATTTCAACTAAAACATCATTTTTACAAACCTCTACCGCATTCAAGTGAAAGTAAAAAGACCACAGAATATATTTTCCATAATCGACGGGATTGGTTTAGTCACAAAACTTCGAAAGTTGGATAGTCCTTTTCTAAAATTTACTATTATTATAGTTAAACCAAAACATGGTTTTGTCTTGAACAATCCCACATGCAGTGTCTTGGGAGTTACGACCCATTCGTTTAGGAGCCACCTGTATATAGAACAAAGTATTAAAGGCAAGGCTACGCTTTTAGTTTCAGTTAGTCTTTTAGACGGTGGACGAAATGTTGTTGATATACAATCTATCAACATTGCATTCTGTATTTAAGTTTCGTGTGGTTGATAACTTGATATAAAGGCAATGGCAGAATCTGTGCTAGGCGGTTATACCGGTACAATTATAGCTGATTAAGGAAAATCCGGACTCTACAGCTTATAGTTATACGAAAGTTGGAGACTTTGGGCTTATAAGGGTTTATGTTGTTCAGCCGCATAAGGTCTAGTCCACAACAAAAATCGATATGTAAATAAGAAAAAAGATATGCAAAGATGGATGAAACATGTTAGTGGAAAAAAGTAACGAGACGTACAGGTACGTACTCATGCATTTTATTGAACGTTTGCTTTGCATGTTACGTGTCACAGATATACAGGATGGCTCGTGGGAATACGGTGATCAGTTGAAATATGGCCCATTGTGTTTTTCCTTACAAATTAGTAGTTATTTAGCTCTTTCTTTAATGACCAGTGAATGTTGTCTTTCTTCGTTGGCGGTGTTGTTCGATGGCCAGCGGAAGCACGTTAAACCCATGTTACTCCTTAATTGGCTCATTTATTTCTTACTTGACAACTTTTTTGTCATAAATACATGTTGTGCGAAATTGATGCCTTCAAAACTTTTTCAATATAAATTCAAGACGTAGCTACGAGAAAACCTTATATCACACATGTTTACCGCTGCATCAAAACTAACCTGGACAATATTTACCGCTGCATCAAAGATATAACAAAGGCCTTTATTGGATTGAACTGAAGTGTACTAGAACAGCTAATTCAGGACCCAGCCGATCCATATCATATGCGTCAGTGTTTATATATCCAGCTAATCTTTGTACTCTGAATTAAGGCGTAAGTCAAAAATATGTCGTTAACGTTGCTTCTTCAGTTGTGTGATGTGATGTTGTCCGGGTCGCATTAACAAGGTTTTCTAAAAAAAACTGAAATTTAACAATGAACTGAGGACAAATATTAATCGAGTAGATACAAACATATAGGTATTATGTGAAAAACATATCGGTAATGTATTCACATGTTTGTTACCAAAAAAAAAATGTATTCACATGCTTATATATATGTGCAACTAATAATATTTGTAGAGATAGTTACCCAAAAACAAAGAGAGATAGTTAACCACAAGGTGGTGGGCTAGTGGTCTTGAGGCAGTTCAAACGCCGATAAGGACCCAGGTTCGAATACCCCTTGTGGCCACGAAATGCTTTACGTCCTCCCCAAGTTTAAATTTAAGCGCGGCGTTGGTGCTGGGTCCTTGGGTAATGGGTATTAGTAACGGCTGGTTTCGGGCCAAGGGTGACTACGGGCCTAAGGATTGCGGAAAGCTACGGAAGTGACTACGGGCCTATGGGTTGCGGAAAACTACGGAAGTGTCTACGGGTCTACGGGTTGCAGAACATCACTGTTAAAAAAAAAAAAAAACAAAGAGAGAATTGTACATATTACTCGTATTTTTTTAAAAAATATATTAATCTATTCTAATAAAAAAAACTATTCGAAGCTCCAGATAGCGATCACATCAGCGAAAATTATTCTCCGAATGATATCACATGGCATTACTATTAAAAATGAAAAAAGATAAATAAAAATAAATATAAAATATAAAGAAAAATAAATAATAAGTAAATACATAATATAAGAAATAGAAACATTATATTAAACATCGATCATAGTATTATCATTTTATATATAAAAGCAAAACAAATTAAAATAAGAAAATGTGTAATTAATAGTTTGAATCAGGTAGCGCAATCGGCAGGTCTCCAAAAGCAATAACCTTTGTATATAATACCGCCGTCACCTCCTGGAAGAGTATACTGTGGGTGAAGTGTTCCTTGTTTACTGCAAAACTCGTCACAAACTTTTTTGCAGGTGGTTAAATCAGGATTTTTCATCATGTTCATGCACTGATTCGAAATGCAATGTTTTTGACATATTGCACCGTGGGAATGAGAAATTTGCGCCGAAAACACTACCATAATCATAACTATGATCATGAAAACGCTTGATTTTTTCTGAACCCACATGACGAATGTCTTTAATTATCACAAATGCAGACACTGCAATTTCTTCTTTCTAAATCGTAAACAAGATAATTTGTTGAGTAATGTTAGGTTAATGTAGGTGATTTATATAGTAGAACTAATAATAACTATTTTTAATTGTTGTCTTAATCAGTTTATTATTTTTCCTTAAAATATATATGTCTGATTAGTTTTGTAAAATTCAACTGTGATTTGTCTATTTTAGTTCTCCAAACAACTCATTGTTATAACGAAACAATGGTTAGTCGTTTGTATTACAAATCTCAGCTTGTAATACATCCATATATCATTTTCCTTTTAGTTTATTTTGTAACCACTTGTCTTTATGCTAAAATATCTTGGACTGTAATATACATATCACTAGACAATATAGGAATGTGGAACATAAAATCAGAGTTGTCGGAAAAACAATAATTGTGAACCAATTCTACATGCTTGTTTCCATAACCTGCACTTCTCTCATAGATAAATACTCAATCCCCAAGAACGCTGCCACACTGTAGCAAATGTTTTAAAACACATCTCATCTTATCTCAGAACTATCATACAATTTGATCATCCTCATGCTTATACAACTAAAATAACATAAAATCACATCAATGTGTGTTTTCATCAAGAGCAAAACAATCTAGAAAACAAGTAACCGTGGCAACCTTGCACAACATCTAGCAATGGAGACGTCTGACACACTTCACTCGCATCCCGATCCTTCCATTTATTTAAAACCGTTTCAGCCACAACGGCGATACGATGCTGCATCACCGAAGCACCCATAGGCAGTTGATGTCTTGCATAATTGCATTGTTTCACCCATTCCTTTTCATGCATTTTCATCATGTAGTTTAGATTCTAGCCATGTTTAGGTTGCATTTTGCATACATGAGTCCTTATCAGGTATTGGAGCATCTTATGGAGCTTTTGGAGACATTGGGATGCATTTGGAGCTCAAAAGATGTGAAAAGGAGGATGATTGGTCGAGAAGAGCCTGGAGCGACCTGCAGAGGTCGCTGTGAGACCTCGCTCCAGCTGGAGCGACCTTGACGACCAAAGCTAGAGCGACCACTCCAAGTCGCTCGGCTTTACACGGCTCGAAGACGAAGAAAATGCTCCGGAGCGACCCCTCGCAGCGACCATCCGATGTCGCTCCCAAGGCCAGAGCGACGTGCTGGAGCGACCTGCGGAGGTCGCTGCGTGTTTCTTATTTGCGATTTCTTTTTAATTCAAGGACCTATTTGCAATTACTTATGTCGTTTTGGCACTCTGAAAAACCTAAGTTTAAGACTGATTGTAGCCACTTTTGGGGCGGATTATCTTTTGTTGAAGAGAAAACCACAAAATACTCTTGGAAAGTTCATCTTTTGGATTCATTGTTCTCTTGTTATTGATTTCTTATTGATTTCTTGTGTTCATCTACATGTTTAATCTGAAATCCAGTATGGGTTTAAGGTTCAACATGAAGATTAGTGAGTAGTTCTCTTTTGAATTCATGAGTTAGGGAGACTAGGGTGATTAGGTTAGATCAAAGATGTTTTTAGTGTAGATCAATCTCAAGCCTTGCTAGTAGAGTGTTCTTACAGCCTTTTTCGATCTGATCATTCGAAAGTTGATCTCTAGACATTTCCCACCCAAAAGGTGTTTGTTGAAATGTCCGAGACAACTCTGCTAGGCTCTTAATGCATCTTGCCAAAGATATTTGTTGTTAAGAGTGTTAGGATAGCTAATAAACATGTTCTTATTGATTGCTTTCATATCATTCAGCCAAAGAGATTTGATGTTTGAGATGTGTTAGCAAATGAGCATTCATCTAGATATAGAGCTTGCTTAGGATCATGTTTAGGCTTAAGGTCATTTGTTTGATTCATCATTTGTCATCTTTGTTTGATACTTGATCACCCGAAATCATATTCCCATGCCCATGAGTTCTCTTTTATCATATTTAAGAAAGTCACTCGTTTACTGCGCTTTAGTTCTATCTTGTCATCATAGTTAGTTATTGTTTCTGAAATCATTTTAAATTATTGGTTGCATTTAGATTAAGTAAGTGCTTGCATTCTTAGTGCTTGAAATCCCTCAGAACTGGTTCGACATATTACTTCCATTTTACTATCATTTGACTTAGGAGTCTCAAAACTCCTAACATCAGCAGTAGCGGCCCTGAGCATAAGCATTAGATGTAAGCTCAAAGATTTGGAGCCTGACGTACTGGTGTAATGACACAGAGAGAGTGTTAATCACGTCCAACCAAGATCAGTCAATGAAAACTTTCCAAGTCATCACATCTTAATTCCTTATGTCCACGTCGATGTGTTACACAATATCGTCCATGTGTAACACAGCAGCAACACTCTCTCTGTGTGTCATTATACCAATACGTCAGGCTCCAAATCCTTGAGCTTACATTAGAAGCATCCAATTCCGGCCTGTTTATAAGTAACATATTTTTCGGCCTATATCTAAAATATGTCAGTAGCTTAAATGGTCTAACTTGCAAGGAACTCCCCTAAAGGTACCACCTAGTGGCCTTTTTATTTTTGGCTTCCAGCCTTTGTTTTTTCAGGGCCGGGACTGCCCATAGATCCCACTAAATTCAACCTCGTCGCAGCCGAGACAACATCTCTCAGTGTAACAAACAGGTAGGCCCTCTGAGAAGTCTCTGAATCCATCCCGAGAAGGCCACACACAAGCCCAAAGATCGGAGCATGGTGGAAACGCAACTCCTTGAGGCCCAGACAGTGCCGGTTCTGAGATATTGCGGGTCCAATGCGAAACTAAAAATATATAGACCCTAAATGATAGCTAAAAATTAAACTTTACAATATCCTTAATACTAATAAAATTTTATTAGCTCTAAAAATTATTTTCTATTTCTTTTTATTAAAGTACAGAAAACCATCAAATATTTTATTATGTTGCATGTATTTTGTTATGTTACATGTTTGATTAGAATCCATTTTATATTTCTTATGTTAACAAAGTATAAAAACTGTGAAAATATTAGGCCATCAAATTTGAAAAATTTTAGGCCCCATTCAAATGTATCTTGAGTATGTGCTCAACACCGGGCCTGGGCCCAGAGAAGCGTCTCTGATCGTCTTCAGAGACGGGATCTCGGTGAAAACAGAAGCAGCGATGCGGAACAAGGCTGAGATTTGGGAGATCGATGCCTTTGACGAGACTTGGTTTGTCAAAGTAGCGTCGTCGAGTAAAAGATCGAGTCCTTGCCATGTCTCTGTGTCGGGAGATTCGAGGGAAGAGTAGACGAAAGGAAGCAGTAAAGCTAGATGTGTTGTCTAGGACGTGGATGATGTGGTTTTATATAAAACACAATTGTTTAGGAAAAATATAAACATAATTACTACAGTTATTGAGGAGGTTTTGGGTCTTCGATTCCTCTTTAATGAACCGAATGGATTTTATAATATAACCGATCAGTTCGGATGAGTTGCAGATGGTGAGATGGTGATATGGTATCAAACATAAGTTTGCCACGTTTCTAGTAATGGCATCTATTGTTACGTTGCATCTATTTTCATCTGCGTGCCGTGTGGTATGAGTTCATAATGATTTTTTGAGCTCCCTACGTTAATGCTAAACGGAGAAATACAAACATCTTAAGTGAGTCTTAAATAATTTCTGGAAAATAAAACTCAGCTAATCTTCGAGCCTCGGTGTGTAAATAACCATTGTTGACAAAAAAAACATTTAGAACAATGACAAAAAAAACCCAAGGTTTCTTAGATACTTTTGTACAATATGATAAACTCTTGGGCCAATGAGTTATATGTTCAGCCCAAAGTTAAATACATTCATTCAAATTTATTTATTTATCCTCTTGTATGTTCGAATAGAGATTTTTTTTGGTTTGGTTAGACCCTGGAAGTTCGTAGAACCCATATAGGCATATATGTTTGACATATTCTACTCTTCTCGAAAATGGAAATACAAATTACAGTTTCTCGAAAGTCAGTATTCTCTTCTTACACAATAACGAAGTCGATCATATCTGTTGATTCATATCTGAAAAGTTGTCATGTATCAAACGCTCCCTCTATAATTTGGTGGGTCACACCACATGCTCTCTAACTATTTCACATGAAAAGCCATTATCCAAAAGAATATACATATAGGTGAGCAACGAAAATGAATTGAGCGCAGAAACATGGATATCCACGAATGGACCGTCACAAGATTTTCCAATAACGTTTAGCCTTTTTAGGTCAAACGTAAAGAGTCAGTGAGTTGATGATGAAGCCCTCGTGCTGTATGTAATAGCTGCCAACCACTAACATATTCAAATCCACCCAATTATAAAGCTTAGAATCGCAATAATTTTATTCGCCCTTTTGACCTACATTATGTCAAATACAGTCAAACGGGCACGGGGACATTAGTTGCACTTGTCTCAAAAGAGTTTTCGATTTGGTTCATTTAGCTTTTTCGTTATTGCTTTTTATGGGTACGTTCAGTTTATCTCTGTATATGCAGCCATTATCTACAGTGGTTGCAACATATGCAGATGCTTTTGTTCCCAAATAATTTAACTTTTTGCACTGCTGAAAAATATCGAGTTGAATATCAATATTGAAATTGTATAAAGTTTAAAGAAATGTGTTTTTCTTCATATGGATTTTAAATGTTTTTTATTCTTTTTCTTTCAGTTCTTCAGGAGTTATAATTTTGAACTGAAAAACCATTTCTTAATTAGTTAGTGAGAAAATATTTTAAACTAGACTAAAATACCCTCAATTAGGCTCAATTAGGCCCGGATTGGGCCGAATTAGCATATGATCCACATAAATATCACTTATATTGTTTTTTTTTAACGTCTGGATATATCACTTATATTGTTAACAATTTTTTATTATTATTTTTTACTAATTTAAATAAGAAACATTTATATCCTCAAAATCTAAAAGTTCCAAAATTTCTGTAGACAAGTAGCCTATTAGTTCCTATCCTTTCCTATGTGTTGTGGATTAATTTAACCTTGTATAGAGAAACGATGCATGGGATAATTAATTGGAATTCATGCATGATTTATTCTCTACTTCTTGCATGTGGGCTGTGTGGCCTTTGAAAGTACGGGACTATGATCGATTGTATACCTCGCCCCACAAAACCAAAAAAGGTCCTAATCTGAAACAGTTTGCTTAATATGGTATGTCAAATCACTCAGGCTTTATTATTATCTAGCAAAGCATTGTATATATCCAATTTCCGAACGCACCTTTTATACATCTATGGAATGTCTTTATCAGAAAAATAATTTCATACAAGTTGATTGAAACATGTTTCTCCTTTCTTGTTTTGGTTCTATTCATATAAGAGATGGTAGGTTGTTATAATTCATCTGCGGGAATGGTAGGGTCTTAGAAACATTTCACCAAAAAGAAAGAAAATACAAAGTGGGTTCTAGAAACACAAGGCATAAGCATGTGAACTTCATCCACTAGCTCCACCTGATATGTTCCTCAAACTATTACTCTCGAGTGACTTATAATCCGGTCCTAATTTGAATGCATTTTAGTCAGATTTAATTATTATCTAGCAAAGCATTGTATACATTCAATTTCCGACGGAATGTCTTTATCAAAAGTAATAATCTCATATAAGTTGATTGTAAAATGTTTGTCCATTCATATTTTGATTATATTCATATAAGAGACAGTAGGTTGTTATAATTCATCTTCGATCGGGAATGGTAGGGTCTTATAAACATGTTTCATCACTAAAAAGGAAAAAAATATTGGTTCTAAAAAAGACAAGGCATAAGCATGTGAACTTCATCCAATAGCTCCACCTGATATGTTCCCCAAACTATTACTCTCGAGTGAATTGCGGTCACGAACTCTTTTAGTTTCCCTATATATACTTTACACACTTTGAGAATCTTGCTTACAAACTAACCTAATCCCTTCCTATAAAATCCCAAGATAGTCAAATATTTATCTCTTAAAATTTATTTTCTTTCAAAAACTCCCTTTTCCGTTACTTGCATTGATCCTCAAAGATGGGTATTCAGTTGATTGGACTGTCTCACGCTAAGCAAAAGCTTCAAAGAAGCTTATCAGCGAGAATTGCGAGCGTCCTGGCGATGTCGGGTACCAATAATGTCCCAAAGGGTCATGTGGCCGTCTACGTGGGTGAGACTTACCAAAGGAAGAGATTTGTGATACCTATATCATATTTAAACCATCCATTGTTCCAAAGTTTGCTGAACCTCGCGGAAGAAGAGTTTGGGTTCGATCATCCCATGGGAGGTCTAACAATCCCTTGCACTGAAGATTACTTTACTGCTCTAGCCTCTATTCTAAACGGTTCATGATAAGGGAGCTCACTGATCATCCCAAGATTCATTAAGATTATTCATACAAATAAATTGTGTTTTCTTTTTCTTTTTCTTTTTCTTTGAATGTACCCAAGGCAGTGTAGAGAATAACTCGAGATTGAGATACTAAGTAGACTCTTTCAGTTTTGGATCTAAGAAGATCTTGAGAGTTCTTATAACTGTTCCACTTGTAAAGTATTCAATTGCTCAGAAAATTAACTTAAGTTTCTTTTCTATGTCGATTTGCTTACTTTTCCTTTATGTATATAGATTAGATATCTTAGCTTGTTTTTATAGAAGCAATTTTTATGGGTGTGGTTCATTTCTTTTGTCGCCACAGTAATTAATTTAAGAAAGAATTTCGTAACGTAAAATGTGCCTAATAATTTTAGCAAACAAAAAAATGTTCCTAATAAATTACAGTAGTCAGATACATGCACACAGTTTGACGTTATATATAAATAGATAACGTCATATTTTTTTATTTTAAAGGTACCCGGCCGTAAACCTAGTAGTGAAATAGTTAACTCGAGGTCCTAATATTTTCTTTATGTAATACTGCTAAAAGGTCATTTTATTAGAAATTTATATTTTATATTGTTTTTAATATAAAAATAACTTAATCGAACTATACATTTGTAATATTGGTAAGACACAAATATAATTTCCCCAGCCAATTTTGAATGTTATAAATATTAAAAATGATATATATATATATATATGTATGATAATTAACTGAAATAAATAATAGTGGATTTAGAAGTATCTAAAAATATATATTATGATATCTCTTTCCTCTATTTTAAGAACTAAATTATAAAAAAACTTAGATATCCTGTTAAAAATTAACATACCCAATTCTCTTTTGTTGTTCATCTATTTTTTGATCTACCAATTAATTTTTTTTAATGGATCTATCTATATATATTTATCTATATTTCCTAGGTCTGTCTATATCTATTTTTAGTAGACCTATCTATCTCTGTTATATTTTTTTGAATATTTACATGTTTTTCGTAATAATATTATAGCTGTCATGTATTAATCACGACTCATCCTAATATTTTGGAGGATATACACGATTTAGAAAGATTTCAATAAGTTGAGAGTTTAAATTGTTTTTACAAATTTAAAAATCTATTTATATATAATGTTTTAAAAATATTTAGGAGCTTGAGACAAATATTTCATCCGGTTTGGTGAAGATTGGTAATGATACTCGTAGATGCCCACGGTTTGATACATTAATTTCTTAAATTCTTCTGCATTTCACTATTTTGTATATTATATAGTTTTTTGAGAAAGTTTAGATTTAGTGTTTTGAATTTAGAATTTTGTATATTATATAATTTCGGTGGAATCTTTCAGCGGTGTCAGTTAACAATGAGTGGTCGTTCAGTTTCATTTTCTGATCCGAGATTTCATCAACAATTCCATGTTCCTTTTGCATGTGTTAGTTCAATTACCGATATATACCATTAATGTATGGATGACATCATATATTGGTTTCGAAATTTAATTCATCCCTATATATTATGTTTAGGATAATAGAAATGCCTCAATTACAATTTGTATCGTGGTATATCCATGGTTACTAGTAGTAAATTTCCACTAGTCTATATTATATACCACTGTGGATCTTGTATTTTATTTATTGATATCATAATAATTATACACCACTATAATTATCATGTGTTTAATAGTAAAGCTACGGTTGTGACAGGAAGATCCAAACAAAACAATCGTTAGGTGGCATCAATAGTCACTATAACTTATAGATTGTCCTCAATAATCATCCGTAGATTTTGACACTGGACTTAGGAGCCACGAAAATCTATTGGCAAGCAAACGTGGTCCACCTCTTATATCTGAAAACCCCGTACGTCCTGGATGCTTGGTCAATGATGGAACTTGGCATAATGCTAAAAATCTATGAAAATAAATGAAACATAAAACCGATTCAAAATTTTAGAAGAACACATGCAAAGCTTCTTTCTAATCACACACGCGATGATGCGCAAGCCAAGTATTTTTATTTGTTTCACGAACTTTTTTGTTTTCAGTTTCTATAGGCAACGTAACTCTTCTCTTTCAACATAAAAAGGATACCAATCACTAAGCCATACACATAAAGCAACTATTGCAAATGCGAAGAACATATATATATATATGTCCACCACCACTATCTAACACAATCAAATAATGTAAAATAAAAAAACAAGAAGATAGTAGGCCATTCTCAAAAAAAGAAGAAGAAGATAGTAGGCCACAGGTAGCGAATAGCTATAGTTCTGTGAGGATTTTGTTTTCGATATATTCCGATCATTAAACAGTAGTATGTTGTATATTCAAACTCAGACGTAGCAACAGTCACAATTATCATCATCATCAAAATCACATGCAAAGATAGTCAGACCTTATCCAATGGCAAACAAATTCATCTAACTGTTTACAGAGCTGTATTAAATATTTATATATAATCAAATAAGATTTTTATTTTAATATAATATATAAGTAATGATATATAACCATCTCTATACTAGCTCATAGTTCGTCCCAGCAGTACGGCCCCTAGTTTGAGAGCAAAGGAAAAGTGGATAAGGTCGACCATTGGTACAAGTGGTTCAAGAACTGGAGTACTGAACCCACTTATTATGACTCAGGGCACACTTGACTATCCACCACTTCGAGGCTTTAATTAAATAGACATACACAACCTTTATATTGGCGATCATATAAAAACGTACATTATGTGCAGTCACATTTTACATATATATATATATATGGTGATTGGTGACTTTGCATAGAGATGAGCTAAGCCATGTGAGACAGATGGATGATGGGAGGGCCCAACAGCCCATACCTTTGGGTTTTTTCTTAAAGTGAGAGATATCTCATCTTGCTGTTATTTTAACATTCATGTCATTTCTTATCTGGAAGCTGCATGCTTTAAGTTAACTACTATAAATAGAAATGTCTTCTCCTCCTTGTCTATCAAGTCACTTGCTTCAAATATTCTTCACATCCACAAAATTGATAACGTTTCATTTAAAAACAAAGAAGAAGATGGGTTTAGTGCGGTCCATGCTTCCAAATGCAAAGCAAATCTTCAAATCACAATCTATCAGGAACAAGAACGGATCACCATCATCAACAACAGCTTCAGGGCTTGTTCCTAAAGGTCACATAGCGGTTTACGTTGGGGAAAGAATGGAGAGGACGAGATTTGTGGTTCCGATATCATACTTGAACCATCCTTTGTTCAGAGAGCTTCTTAATCGAGCAGAGGAAGAGTTTGGATTTGATCATCCAATGGGCGGTTTGACGATTCCTTGTCGAGAAGAAGCGTTTCTTCATCTCATTACTTCTCATCAGCTGCATTGAGAAACGCATTGATTAATTAAATAGTCTTAGTAGGGTTTTGATGAATCTTTTTGTTGTTGTTCTCTCAGAGAATTATATGAAGTTTAGTTGTGTGTATATGGATTGTCCAAACTTGTGTTTCGAAATAAGATCTTAATAATCTTGCAATGATTCATATCACAAACCTCTAAAAGCTCAAGACTTAGAGGCTGATTGGATTTTTTTTTTTTTAAGTATAAGTTTGTGAAGGATCATGATCTTTAAAGCTCTTTGGCGAAAGAGATTTTTCTGACCATCTTTGTTTGATTAATGCTTATTATATTAGAAACAAACTTAATTGCCAAATGTTATAGTACTTCCTACGATAATACTATATTTAGAAAACAGTATTATTAAGATAGGAAATTTTACGTAATTGCAAATTTTTATTTAAATAACCAGTTATATGACTTGCATTATGTATTTAAAGGAATGGTGGATCACATGCACTCTGAATAAACAAAATGGGTTATAATAGTATGTAATTAATTGTTAACAAACCAAAAGAGACATATTCTCTACGACTAACAAATAAAATATATTTATGAAAAATATTGAAAAAGTACTGCGCAACTTTATTTGATAGAAATTATTGCATATATAGATTGTCAAGCACATGTTACTCTCTGTTATTAGGAAGAGATAATTGTGATAATTAATAATAATACAAACTAGATTTTGACCCGCGCTTTTGAAGCGCGGAATATTTTACGATGAAAAAATTTCACTAATAATTTAACAAATATTTTGGTAAATTTTAAAGAGTGTGTATTTAAAATATTTTTGCATTTAAATCAGTATTTTTAAGTTCAACCCGATTGTGATTATACCGGTTAATCCGGAGATCTGACAATTCATTTTATGTTTTTAAAATATTCATATTAAAAAATCACTAAAATCCGAGACTAACCGATTAAACTGGTGGATGACCGATATGTAATCTAATTGGATTTTAAATTTGTAATAGCTTCATAATTTGTAATCTTATAATCGAAATTTTAAAGTTCACTATTTTGCAATTTATGATAGTGAACTTTAAAATTATGAAGTTTCTACAAAATTTAAAGAAAAATGATAGATATAAAATAACTAAAGATTAATTATTGTATTATTTGAAAAATTGATAGTAGTATAAAAATATATTGTTTGGAAACATTGATAGTAGTATAAAGAAATAATATATTGTTTGGAAACATTGATAGTAGTATAAAGAAAATAAGTATATTGTTTGGAAATATGGATAGTAGTATAAAGAACAGAACATAAAATGATTTAATGTATGTTTAACTATAAAGTATAAGGTGTATTTAATTTAAAAACTTACAAAATAAATGTTAGGTCCAATAGAATGTTTCTGTTTAATAAGATAGATGACAACGTGACCGTCGTACAATAACTGATTTTTCTTATAACTACCCTAAATCCCTAATCATACATAGATAGATACATGCGATTATACTAAATATTTAATTAATTATTTTAGATCAAACAGGTTACTGAATATTTCAACCGATTGATTTTATCTTATGAAAAAAATCGAACTTCCTCCGCGGTATAATGTAGATAACAAATGCTGGTAAATTCATCCAACTTTATGTTATTGTAGAATCAGCGATGACGAATGAACTTACAAAAAAAAAAGGTAAGTGTTCTAAGAGAAATAATACTTAATAATATATAAAATAAAATCACTCTCTAAGACATACAACTTCTACCTAAATGTTATCTTGAACTTCTAGATTCTACATAAGAACTAAAGAAACAATGCATGTTCAATGTTTTCTCATTTTCATGACTACAAGCTTAGTATTACACAAAAGGGTCCTCTTACATATTTTAATAATAGTAATAACTATAAATATAGAGAATAAGTTTTGTAAACACAATTTTTCGTTAAGACACATAGGTCATCTCGAGTGGGGCTATAGGGGCAACACATATAGACCAAAAGCCACCATTTTCAAGAGCCATCAAGAGACTTGTCAAAAATGCATATAGTCATCAATATTTAATAAGGACACTTGTTTCTGTTGTCTATTCATCAGAACCAATAGGACCAAACCTGTTTTATATGATGGCCAGAGATTTTAATAAGTGAGAGAGAGTAGAGTAGCATGTGAGTTCTGTAACTTTGGTGGGTCCCTATCTGATTATATTCTAATGTTACCCAGACTAAATCAGAATCAGCTTGATGCTTTTCTAGGTAAACTTTAGTTTTTTTATTAACCAGATCACATGTGAACGCTGCAACTCTATTTTTTTTATAATACACAAAAATCTGTTTTGTCATTAGGCTCAACTTCGAAGTTTGATTCTTTGACCTTTTTGGAACTCTATAAATAACAACTAACTGAAACACAACTCCACCAAAAAAATATCAATCTTTCTCTACTTTCATAAAACAGAGTTGTCTTGTGAAATTCTATAAATCTCATTGCTTTTTTAGACATGGCTATTCGATTGTCGCGTGTTATCAACTCTAAACAGTCGCAAAAACAGCAGTCTCGTGTCCCAAAAGGACATGTTGCCGTTTACGTCGGAGAAGAGATGGAGAACAAGAAGAGATTCGTGGTTCCGATCTCGTATTTGAACCATCCTTCGTTTCAGGGTTTGCTTAGTCGAGCAGAGGAAGAGTTTGGCTTCAACCATCCAATTGGTGGATTAACGATTCCTTGCAGAGAAGAAATATTCGTGGGTCTTTTGAATTCTTATGGTTGTATTGTTTCAACCTAAAACATCTTTTAACGTTTTTTTTCTTTCCATTTATAGAATTTTTGTTGTTGTTCCCTTTGTTTATTTCTGCAAAAGGGAACATGTTGAATCAGCCTGTGAATATGTTGTATAACCAGTCAAGTCAGGTTATACTATTATGTACTTCCACAAAACATTGATCAAGAAAGATTTTTATGTTTTCAAAGATAATCTTAGCTTGATTCGGAGTATCCAAAGTACCTTCCCTGATTGACGATTTCTAGGTGAAATTAAGAATCACATGGTTGCAGAGGTTCATTTGTAAAATCGGAGTTAAACCTGACCAATGACGGTGTTAGAAACAAGTCATTAGCATTTATTTCGACCCATTATTTGCATGGCCATATCTTTTTTTTTAATGATAAATGAAAGGACGTCGTGCTCTCTCATATGAGGTCAGAAAAACAGTAGTTTAGAAAGATATATTAGATTCATACAACTGAAACACACCACAAAGTTAAAAACAAACTCAAACTGTGGAAGGGAAAAAAAGTTAAAATGCGTTGGTGGTGAAACAGTAGTGAAACCAGACGCGACTCCAATAGACTTGAGCGGAGGATTGAAACCGTTTGCCTATTAATTATCGAATGTAAACCAAAGACCTTCGTTATCAAATAATTGGGTAGCAATAGAAATTTTGCACTAGACCATAACAATGTCAATATCAGATTAGTTAATATTTAGGTGACAAAAAATCAAGTGTTGTGTAAACAAAACAAGATTCTTTTTCTTTAAATTTATAAGAGAATAAATAAAGAAGAATCCAAACCTTCTTTTTATTTTGCTTTAAAAACAATATATAGCACACAGTTTTGAACTGGCCATTTTCTGGACCAACGGTAGGTCTTCATCATAAGCTCCCTTTTCTGATTGTGATGCATTAACTACTGTATTGAATCTCAATTAGCAGTATATGATTTGCAAATATTTTTTTTTGTTTGGGTGTGCATGGTAGATAAGAATGGCAATCATTACTTGTAAGTTAAAGAGAATGACATTTCAACAAAAAGATCACAACAACGCTTGATAACAACTTGAAAATCTACAAGACGCGGATCAATTCAAGATAACAGTCATGTTATAGAGACAGAGTGATATATCAACATATACATATGCTAAGTTCTTGAGGGAGTTTCACTATAGCACATTAAGCTATATATATATACGTAGGATGATTGCCAGATATCGATAAAATCTCAATCTATAAAAAACTATCAATCAAACACAAATATTAACTTCTCACATTATATAATAAAAACTTCTACTATTTAATTTTAAAATAGTTTGCATTTAAGTTCACTAGAAATTTGACATACAGTCTTTATTAAGTAGTCCGACAATCTGTTTAACATACCACATAGACCTGGATTCCGAGTTAGAAAGCTGAAGTCGAATATCTCCTACGAAGATATTTACTAGCTAATACATGTTCGGATATTCAACTCGAATATACATGCTACTAAACCATATGTTCTCGGATTAAATCGCAAATGTCATATAATATTACTGATTTCTGGTTTAACGTTGTTTTCTAAAGATAACAAATGTGGAATCTCCAACTAGAAAATCAAGAATGATTCCGAAAAGCATCCATATGATTAGAAACTGAAAATTGGGTGATTAGATGCGACTCAGCAAATGAGAAAAATATTAATGTAATGATTTGTTAATTGCAGCTTCAATCAATTGAATATATTTGCGGGCCGTAATGATTATCATCTAGCAGACGAAAACCAATCCAATGATTAACCAAATTGAAATATCAAATTGGCTTATATCCTATCCTGAAACTTTGCTTCATGTTCATCGTTATTTCAGCCAATGTGACAAGTTGCTCGCTCTCTTATTTGCATGTGCTTGTCCACTTGTTATTATCTTTCAAAAAGCACACACTTCTATGCTGAAGCGAAGTAGAGTAATTTTCATAAGGTTCAATATAATATTCAGGGAAAATAATATAATAATAAATATTCTGATTTTCAACTTAGTTTTTATATTTAAGAACAAGGAAATTTTTGCTGGAGGACTTGATGAAACTAGTTGCATTGCATGTGATAAAGTGAAGTAAGTCAAACAACTTGGCATGGAAAAAGACTCAATAAATGCCCTTAAATTACTGAAATGCTATTAGACGTTATTTGAAAATTTTCATTACTATAAATAGAAGCAATCATCACCACCTTTCTTCATCTCAAAGCATTGAGGAGAATACCCAAAAAAAAAACTTTCATTGAGATATTTCGTTTAGCATCTTTGGTCCTATAGCAAAAAATAACTAAGATGGGGTTGAGCCGTATTGCGATCACAAATGCAGCAAAACAGATAATGAAGCTACACTCACTGGGAAACAAAAACCGAACATCATCATCATCATTGGATAATGTCCCTAAAGGGCATGTGGCAGTGTACGTAGGAGAACAGATTGAGAAGGAGAAGAAGAGATTCGTTGTTCCAATATCGTTTCTGAATCATCCTTCCTTCAGAGAGTTTCTTAGTCGAGCAGAGGAAGAGTTTGGATTCAATCATCCAATGGGAGGCTTGACCATTCCTTGCAGAGAAGAAATGTTTCTTGATCTCATTTCTTCTCGGTTACAATAATGTTTATGCCTCGTAGGAGAAATGTATCTATAGACTATATAAATCTTGAAAAGTTGTTCTAGGGATTGATGATGCATCTCTTCATTATCTTCTTCCCATGTATTATTTTTCAATCATGGAGAATTGTAATAACTGATATACGAATATATTTTTTTTGTCAACAGCTGATATATGAATATTAACTCTATATATGAGTATTAAATAATTTTGAAATGGAAAATATATCAATCTCATATTTGGTTATCTCTAAAAAGTGAAATAGACAAGTTTCCCAAGTCCTGAAAAGAATCATTTACCATTTATATATGAATAAATACAAACTTACAGATATACATACCAACTGCTTTACCATGCAATTAACTTCCTGTCGATATGCAGCATCCTCATGCAGAAGAGTAATGAAGCAAAGTATGAATGTTCCACCTTTCTGCTGTGATTCTGGAGGAATGTGATGTATGTTGTACTGAGTATCTCGTTGCGTGTAAAAAAAAAAACTCTCGGAGGTAAGGATCAAAATGAGAGAAGCCTCTTCTCAGTTCTCACTCAAGTGAGAGGTTCCCTAGTCGAATGCTGCGTTGCTGGCGAGTGATTTGGTTTCCCAATGGAACTTGTGATGATCTTAAGTCCCCTGGCTTTGTAGAGAAGGGTGAATCAAGCTTTGGTTGAAACCAGTTCTTTAAAGCAACACCATTGATTCTTAATCTATCATCCTTTCTATGATAAGGTATCCCCAACCTTCTCAACAGCGCAGAAATCTCTTGTCCAACTCTGTCAACACAAGGGGATGTTCTTCAGATGGTAAAACATCATCTCTGCATAATTTTTAAGTATTAAAAAATAGGATGCTCTGAGTTTACCTTCCTGCAAGGTCAATTGTCTTCTCTCCTTGATCAGGAGTCGTTATCTCCTTCTCTTCCATGGAAATTATCAAATTAATATGAGGTATCTTCGCACCTGAAACATAAAATAAAGAAGATTAACCTAAAGTTATATCAAGAAAAGTTTAGAAAACAGATTTATCTTACCAGCTGCAAGGCGATGCTTAAGACCTTTAAAGATGGTTAAGAGGTAAACCTGCCATATTTTTTTTCATAGCTAACTATTAATATCTTTTAGGAACCAGATGGTAATCTTGTAAAGTTTATTCCACTAAAACAAAAAGGGTTTAAACCTCAGCCACGTTTTGGGGCAATTCTGTCGTGTCAAAAAACAATGGAACTTTATTGAAGGACACAGAAGGAAGAACTCCAAGAGAAGTAGCCTCCTGAAAATCATGAAAAGAAGTTATAAACCCTGTAGACCTATAAGTAGAATCTCTATAATTAATATCTTAAATGAAGCTATCAACATAATACCTCAAGCAGTGAAAATGCTCGAGGATCATACTCTCCAAATCCATCTACTAGTGGGAATATGTTATGCTGCTTTTGTGAAGAAATGTTGCCTAAATTCGAAACCAGTCTATCCCTCAAAGCAGCATCGAGTGGAAGTTGCAAGCATCCCAAGACTTGCGAAACTACTTCTGTAGTAGGAACCGTACCACCTGATATTGTCTCACGGTAAACCATTAAGGCCATTGATGTCCTGAAAGAGAGAGTAACACAAGTATCAGATCAAAATCAAATCCAACAAATTTACTAAAACCTCAGTCACGATTTCTTGAACTGGGAAGAGTAGTGACTGCCTTAAGATTTTTTAAAAAAGGAAGCTAAGCTATACTGACCATTTATTTTCAATCTGAGGTCGTCCTGATTTGAAAGACACAACAGGTTCACCAGCAGCACAAGCCTTCTCGAACCTTCGCTTGCAAAGGCCTTTATAGAATAGACAAGAAACGTAAACAAACGCTTTCATGTCTGATTGCATCATACAAAATCAAAAACACGAAAGCTTACTTGTTATGCATCTGCACATGATGAAGTTTGGTGATATTCCATCTTCTTTTGCTCGAGAGAGAAGCTTGAAACTTACCTCAAAGTCATCCTTTCTACACACAGAAAAGTCAGAGAATACTGGAACTCTCAAATCTGCACTGATTATACTGATCCAAGCAAGCTTAAATAATTCAACATTGAAAGAAGTTACCTTTCACTTGCCAGCATGAGCATAGAGTAAGTGATAGTGTTTGGTGTTAACCCCAAAGTATTTATCTCATCAAGATATTCCATAGCCTTGGGAAGTTGACCACCTTCACCTGTTGATAATCTAAGGAGTGTCATACCAGTAATGATATATTTGCAATTGTTGTAATACCATATTTATTTATTAAAAAGAATAAAAGTGTAAGATAGCAAATGTATGAGGTCTTCTTACACAAGGCAGTTATAAGGGCATTCATTGTTGAAACAGTTGGTCTAAGTTTGATTGACTTGATCTTTTCATAGAGCTCCAGTGCTTTCCTCCAATTTTTAGCCTAAAATTAAAAAGAAAAAGGCATCAACAAAAGGTCTTGCTACAGCTATAAAAAGGGCACATACATTACAACAAGCTCCCATCAGTGAGCTATATGTTATGGTTCCCAGACGTATGCCTTGAGATTTCGCATCCTGAAGAATACCAAAAGCTTCGTCTAACATTTTTGAATGTCCTGCAACATCGATCAATGCACTAAAAAACACCTGCACAAGGTCAACCCCAAGATTGCATATATTTAAGCAAGATCTGCAACTGCGAACATGCCATAAAATTCGAAAAATAGACATACCTCGTCGGGGATAACACCTTTCTCTTTCATGTCATTGTATATGCTACATGCAAAATCCCAGTCCCCAGACTTGCTGCAGCTATTCACAGCAATGGTATAGACTTCTGGAGTACCCTTTATTCCATATTGATGGATCATCTTGTATACTTCTTTAGCTTTTTCGACCTGCAATAAAGTTTATCCTTAACCAAATAGAAAGAGATGACAAAACAAAACAAAAAATGGAAGAAAAACAAAATTAAGACACACACCTGACCAGCATTGAAACATGCTTTCATCAATGCACCAACCGTGATATGATCAGGGTCTATAGGGTGCATCTCAGCCTTCATTTCAGCTAACACATCAAAAGCACGGTCAACAGCTCCTGACTGACCACATGCAGAGATGAGGGCATTGAATACAACCCGGTCTGGCTTAACATTCTACTGCATCGAACATGTCATCAATGTAACAATAGCCTTGATATTACAAAACATAATGGAGATAATGAGTAAGATTAAAAAACACATTTAGTAGCTAGCCACAAGGCAAAGAGGATACAATCTAGAAACCTGATAGGATGCAATAAAAAAAAAACTTGTGGCAGGCTTACCTTAGACCTTAAAATTCCATAAGCACCAAATGCCTTGGCTACTTGTCCAGCTCTAGCACAGCCATCAATAAGCGCACCAAACGTGTGAAGATTGGGTTCTACTCCAGAATTTGCCATCTGGTGGAACACCTGAGAATATAACCACACAGAGATATATAGTTTATGATATAATAGAGATTCCAAAGAAACGGCCTAATACGTATCCTCGTTCATATAACATACAGGGAAAAGAGGATTATTATACCTCAAACATTGCATCAACTTTCCCACTTTTAGCACAACTTGATATTAAAGTCGTGTAAAGTTTGCAATCAGCCATCATCCCATTCTCTTGCACCAGATGCAAAACTCCACGAGCTCCTACGTAAGTAACAACTAAACATTTAAAAGAAGGAACGTTAAACAAGATCAATATGGATATTAAAATCACCTTCTATGTCCTGGGAGCTTGCACATACAGACATTAACATATTGAATGTGCTTAATGTTGGATTTGGTATCAACTTGGTAAAGCGAAATGCTTCCTTAACAGCCCTTTTCTTCTTGCAGAGCTTAAAGAAGCTTGCGTGATAAATCTGATATGGATACAAGAAAAATAAGATCACTGACAAAAAAAGTTCCACAGTTCAAGGATAAGTAATACTAAGATCTCATCCATATTTTTCAGGGGAAAGCAAGCAATAATACCTTGTCCATGTCCAATAAATCCCTTTGATCCAAATCTTCAAGTAGGTTTATACACTCGATTAGCCTATTATATATGGATATATTACACCATCAAAGTCAAACAATCAAGCAACTTTTGTTTGGTGATAAAACTTGCCAAGAAAGAATATATAGCAGAAGAAAAAGAGGATACCTCCCATCTCTAAGTAACTGGTAGTAAGCATCATTAGTTTTTGGAGAACGCCCATTGCTATTGAGTATCTGAGAAGGGAGCTCAGGCATGCTTTCATCAGTTTGATGAACCACATGCTTCCCATCATCTGGAACTTCCCAGTCTCTTCTTACGTCTTTCCTTTTGAGGGACACACCACCGTTACCGTGTCCCACAAGATTCTCTTTCTCAACATAACCTGAAAGCAAATGTAACTTTAAAGCGTGTGGCACTTCAAGAAAACATGAAAAGTACCACACTGTCAAACGTACCAGTAGCCTGACCAGAACTTGGTCCTGAGAACTGGGTATCAACGATTCCATTGTTCTTGTGGTCCAACAATAAACTATCAGTTGCAGAAGGAGAGACTGCTTTCACACTTGTCAACCTTGAAGAAGTGGGTGATGAATGATTAGACCCGTAGAAGGTGTGAATCTCTTCTCTCTTACTCTCCGCGAAAACGCTGTATTCTTCAACAGGCTTCTGGGTCAAACCATTAATCTTGTTCTTGAGAACACGTGTGTCATCATCAACTACCACATGTGGAGAAGAAGCAACCGAATGAACTCCCACCACTGCCTGTGAAAACCCATTATCCGTAACCCTTTGCTCTTCGCTGTTTTCAACTTGCTTCTCAGGTGCTTGTGCTCCCAATGTCACAGCATCAACAGTCCCATTACTCATAGAAGATGACAGGGGCTCATCTGTAAAACTATGTTCACTAGCAATAGTCCTGACACTGGCAACAGCAACCTCAGTTGCAATGTCCGCTTCATTGGCCACAAATGAATCATACTCCGCCAAAACAGCAGCTTCATGGACTTGATGAGCCTCCTCTTCCTCAGATTTGGTCGCACTTTCTTCCACCTTCTTCATAAAACCACCATTTACTTCCACAGGAGCTCCTTCATGAACATCATCAAAATGTTGGATTTCCCGCTGAATCGTCGTAGCACTACTGATGTTTCCTCCATGAAGCGTCTCAGGAGATGCTGCAACCTGAACAAGTTTAGCCAGTCAGAATTCTACTCAGGAAAAAAAAAAAAATCAACAGGTAAAAAGGAAAACCCAAAATTGACTCACCTTGTCGGAAAGTTGACTAGCCTTGTCGGGAATTTGACTGGCCTTGTCGGAAAGTTTGCGTTTTCTGAAAGAGCTCTGGCAATAAGCGAAAGCAATGGCGGAAAAAGCAGTAACAGCCACAACAACGAGGATCAGACCAGAGTCAATAGAAGCTCTAACGACTAAACGAGGAGGAGGCGATCGAGTTGAAGAAGAACGACCATGTTTCCGTTTTCCGGCGCGAGTTCGAAGATGATGATGATGATGAGGACGGAGAGTGTGGCAGCAGCCGAGGAAGTCGGTGCGGATGGAGCGGAGACTGGAGGCGGGAAGAATCACCGGAGAGTAGGAAGTTAAGGTGAGATATTTCGACGAAGAAGTGGTGGAGATGACCTCCATTGGAGGAGAAGGTGAGAGAGAAGGGAAGATGATGAGAGGATAAAGGAAAACATAATAAGAGGAGAGAATAGCGAGAGGTTATGAAATAACGAACGACTCGCTAGTGGACCATATGCTGACGTGGCTTTAACGGCCGTCAAGTCGTCAACGTTTTCCTTATCGTTTTTTTTCTTTTTCACTATACGGAGGAAAAGACCAAAGAAAAAAAGAATATTTACTTGTCTGTTCACTGTTGGGTTTGGGTTTGGGTTTGAGTCTGAGTCTGAGTGTGGGCCCACTAGTGATTCAATGGATATGTCTCGAAACGAATCCATTACAGCAAATGGTGATGCAACAAGTTACAAGACATGGAGGAAAACAGTCTAGAACTTTTCTCCAATCTATGTGCTTCTTCTGTGTATCTACGCATTTCAGGGAGGAGCAGTGGCATTTGTGGTTTGATAGCTTTAAGATTCCTACGATTTTTTTTTATGACTGATATTGTGGATCGGAATATTCCAACCTCGAGAGGAATTTTTGGTCTAACTGCAGTAACTGCCAAGCTTGATGATGGGTCAGTAACCAGAGTCCAGATTGGCTTTATCATTGGGAACTGTCTCCCAGACCTCTGAACAAGGGATATGAATGATTCAAGGAAAGGGTATATGCAGATGAAGTGTGGGAGGCTAATGGAAGAAGGGATAAACTTCAAGCTGTCGAAAGAGCTTCCACAGATAATAGAAGACAACGTGGAGAATTTCTGCAAGAAGCCAATAGGAAAAGCGGGACTGACTCCTAAAGACTATAACCAGATGTTCTGGGCGGTTCATCCAGGTGGACCAGCCATCTTGAACCGAATGGAAAAGCGGCTTAACCTCTCGCCAGACAAGCTGAGTCCAAGCAGAAGAGCTCTCATGGACTATGGCAACGCAAGTAGCAATTCTATCGTTTATGTGTTGGAGTATATGTTGGAGGAGAGCAGGAAAGCAAGGAACATGAATGAAGGTGAAAACGAGTGGGGTCTGATTCTGGCTTTTGGACCTGGTGTTACTTTTGAAGGCATCGTTGCTCGAAACCTTGATGTTTGAGCAACAGAGATATATATGCATGTAATAAGATGTGAAGCTTAAAGAGAATAACTCTTTTTAACGATGCTTAGATGTTTCATAGTAAGTATATTTCACAAAGCAAAACGTAAAATGTGCAATTTGAAAAACGATGAGTTGTTATCAACAGTAAACGAGGTATCATGAAGTTTCTTCTTAGCTCATCTCATCTCTTGATTACTTATTACCTTCACGAAGATTATCAAACTTCAACAAGTCCAGGAGTTGGATCTTCTCATTACGGGTTTCATTTGCTTGTCTTCCTCAAGAGCAACCATACCGACATGCGACGGATCTTCCAGCATCATCTTGGCTACTAAGTATCCGGCGATTGACCAGGTCTGGCATTTACGTGACTGCTTTCCCACATATCTCCCCAGCTTTCCATCATAGTATTCAGGCCAATTGTCTTTGTGAAGCCTAGCCTCAGCCACTTCAATTGCTCGTCTTGCTATTTGAGGTCGACCAGTTTTGATACAAGCAGCCGTCAGTAGCCATAGCAGTACTGTGCCAGGGAACATAAAGGTCAGATTAGCTTTTGCATATTAGTAGGAAAAAACCAGAGGAACATGAACGTCTAGGAGATTTAGTAAAATTTACCTGGCCAGGATCCTCCGTTGTGGTAACTCCATCGGGTGTTTTTGGGGTCACAACCAGTTACTATTCTCCATTCATGGCTTTCTATTGCAGGGTAGCAAACTTTCAGTGGCATTTCTCCAACCAACTCTTCCCAGCGAGATTCTATGAGATCCATAATTGCGGTTGACTGTTCAGGAGTAGCCATGGAAGACAATATGGCTATACAATTGCCCAAGGCAAACCAACGGAAATCCATTTTTGCGGGGCTCACATTGCCAATAAAAAACCCTCCGTGAGATGGCATAAAGTCGAAAATCCATTCTGGAAGAGAATCAGGGATTACGTTGAACTTGTTGACAGCAGTATGAGAGTATTCCTCTGTCTTGTATCGGTAAATGTCATTAAGCTGCTTCAAGTCTAGCCAAAAGTAACTCCTCATGTGGTAGCTCAATGCATGGAGTCGCTTCACTATCTGTTCCACCATTTCTTTACCTTCTCCATCATGTTTAAGTACGAGCAGTGCACACCTTAAGGCCATAAAGAAAAGGGCTTGGATCTCTATAGGGTAGCCATAGACTCCCTAAAACACGGAAAACAAAAGATTAGACAAATGGAAAAATTGATGAAACAGCTATAGCTCAAACTGTCTCCTTGTAGAAAAAGTATAAATAGTAGAGAAAATGTTGCTCACCATCCTACGATCAATCATACAGCAACCATCAGCACATAAGAGAGTGGGAAAGGTATCAAATCCCTCAGAGAGACAAAGGCTAAGTATCAACCGTATACCCTTCTGGCATTCAGGCATGTCAGCAAGAGAAGAGTCTCCGGTAGATTTTGTGTAGGCTCTGAGCAGAATAATCCACCAGAATCCAGAATCAACTGGCGCTACTCTTCCAATCGCGCTCTCACCAAAATCAGCTATCAAGGTTTCATGGTTTCTAACAGGATCATGGAAAACTTTGAAGCTAGCAGGCATAACTCCTTCACCAAGCTGGAATCTATCAATCTTTTTCTCCCACGACTGAAGACGAAGAGTCTTCAAAAGAAAGTTTCTGACAATATCTGGTTCTCCGTTCATCAAGAATGCCAAAGCACTTGGCACAAAGTCTCTCACAAACACCTATGACAACAGATTAACCAACACAGGACTTAATAGAATCGTGACAGCTACCATGTGTGTGGTTTAAGCAAAAATATTAAGATTCTTCACCTGATCATAGTTGAGTTTCTCTTCGGAGTTATCCACAGCAGCAATGGTACCAACAGGCTGACCACGGAAGTACACCATAGAGCGCCTCAAAGCATCCCATGCCTCTCCCACCATCGGATGAGACTCAAATCCATGCACTGACCGAGGAGTGTTGAATCCAGACCTCCTACCCACACTCGGTGAAAACACATAACTATCAGCATGATCATGGGCCCGAGAAGCATTATCCGCGTTTCTAAGCTGCGGTGATCCAGATAGCTCCGTAAGAGACCTTTCATCAAGTGATCTCAGTCTTTCAATGTTCAACGGCCTCGGCTTCTCAAGCAACTTGGAGAAATCAATGTCATTGATATCGTCCAATGTATCAGCAGCGTTCTTGACATCCCCGTTCTGATTCACGTCTACCTTCAGATTAGAACTCGACATTTGCTCCAGAATTGATTTTAAATCCTTAGTCAATGATCATTCCCTGCAATTACATAAATAGATATCAGATCGATTTTGCTCGCAGTAAGGTGCACAACAATAGCATGATCATATCGTAATCAATCAGTGGAAACTGATGACTACAAACGGAGAAACTCGATCAACCAGAACGCAGAGAAACTCGATC